>NW_009953507.1:2884928-2892635 GCF_000747805.2 Chaetura pelagica | reverse complement strand
TGAAATTCATCCATCTTCTTTAAATTACTAAATATTCATTGCACTGGAAAGAAACATATGAAAATTATTCTAAAAAGGTGTGGGGTAGTATATTTGCTTTCATCTGTATGTCAAAATAAATGATATAATGAGTTGAGGTCAGTTTGCTGATCTTTTGGGCTAGTTTAAATTGTTGGTTTTCAGCTAGTGTGCTGCTCCCCACCTATTTTTTTTTTCCAAAAATCTATTACATTTGTATGTAATAAAGGTGCTAGTATTGATATAATTCACTTCCTCTATAGACACAAAAAAAATTGAGACAAACAAGAACAATGTGAAATTAAAAATAATCAAGTCATGTAATAAGGGGGAAAAATAATTTGTAGGTCCTGGTAAGTAAGCATAAATGGAAGATCCCATCAAACAGTTGTATCTTTTAATCTGTAGTGGCTAATATTCTTTATTCTAAACTCAGAAGAAAATGTAAAGTCACTCATGGTGTTTGTGGATGTTTCACAAATGAACAGGTGATAAAAAAGCCTCAGTGTCCACAGTATTTATACTGGTTTTTATCCATCCTGTTCTAGATAGCTTCTTCATGTGACCCTTGTGATGGCAGTACATGCTAAAGTACATATTTATATTCCTACTGCTAGCCCGTAAAGTGATCCCAGTCACTGCATACTGCAAAGGAGAGTTTTAAAGAATGCCATTGCTGTGATTTTAACACAGCCTTTCCAGAAGTGGCCCCTCCACTAGCTCCCCTACATGCTTCAAGCTCTCCCTGTGATTTCTCTGAGAATACCTGATTTGTACAAATGTTTACCATTGCCTGCTAGCAGACTTAGATGGGTAGAACCACGCAGCACTGGGCAGTGGGTCCACAGTGCATTTAAGGTACGGACGAAATAAAGACCATTTCTGATAGCTTTTCTCTCTCTGTTGTATCAGCATCAGTCAGTGCTGCTGGCTGTCAAAAGTTGGTCTGCAGGTCGAGCTGGATTCTGGTTGCTGGCACTAGGAGCCAAGACTGAGCAGCCATCATGTGCGTCTGTTTTCTGTAGCTGCCAGGGAACAAGATGATGCCATGGGAAACAGAAAACCTACTGTGATGACCTTTTTGTGCACGCTGACATGGATGGTTGCTAGACAGATTTTAGTTGTCTGGGAAACCCCCATTTCAGCTCCCAACCTAAAACGTCAGAGCAAGGCCCCAGTAAAGATTACCGTATATAGAAGCTAAGTTAAGCATTTGTAGAATCTAAGCGCTGGAAAGTGTGAGGTTGCTCTATTCTTAGTCATCATTATGGGCACTTCTTATAGCTGTGCTCTAATTGGGACTGCATATGTAGTGCTTTTTCTATGGAGTTTCATGGTGTGTCATGCAGTATTGAGCTCTTACAAGTTAGATTTTTACTACGTCCTGCCTGTGAAAAGATGTACTACGTGTAAAGTCATGAGGACACAGAAGAATGCTATGGAAAGATGACTGTGTGGGATCTACTGCATTACACTGGTGGATAATGAGCTCAAGCACCTTTATGAAGTCACTTCCAAGCTTGGAATGATCCAGAAAGTATGCAGCAGAGATTGCTATAAAGACTATGCAAATCCATTTCTTCCAAAATATTTCAAAGACCAAGACTGGGAATGATAAGGAAAGTTATCCATGAAAGTTGTGGGGACGCTGTCAGCAGGTAAAGTGTATGTAGCCTTGTGAACCGTATCTTTTAATATGTTGTGGTGGGTTGAACCTGGCTAGTAAGATAACCACCCACCAACTTCTTGCTCACTGAACACCAGCCATCACAATAGAATAGGGAAGACAAGAGCAAAACCAAGAAAAACTTGTGGGGTAAGATAAAGACAGTTTATCAAGTGAAGGAAGGAAAGTGGAGGAGCAGTGCAAAGGTGGTCACTCACTGCCTCCCACAAGCAGACCAATGCCCAGCCAGCACAGAATCATAGAATCATAGAATCGTTTAAGTTGGAAAAGACCTTTAAGATCATCAGGTTCAACCATTAACCTAACTCTACCAAGTCCACTGCTAAACCAGGTTCCTAAGCAGAGCATCTACATGACTTTTAAATGCAGCTAGGGATGATGACTCCACTGCTTCCTTGGGTAGACTGTTCCAGTGCTTGACAACCCTTTCTGTGAAGAAAGTTTTCCTAATATCAAGCCTAAACCTCCTCTGGTACAACTTGAGGCTGTTTCCTCTCGTCCTATCACTTGTTACTTATGAGAAGAGACCGGCAACTTCCAGGTAGTTGTAGAGAGCAGTAAGGTCTCCCTTCATCCTCCTTTTATCCAGACTAAATAGCTCCAGCTGCCTCAGCTGCTTCTCTCACGACCCTTTACCAGCTATGTTGCCCTTCTCCATACCCACTCCAGCACCTCTATATCCTTTCTATACCGTGGTGCTCAAAACTGAGCATCGTACCCAAGGTACAGCTTCACCAGTGCCACATACAGGGGGACAGTCACCTCTCTAGACCTTCTGGCTACACTATTCCTGATGCAGGCTGGGATGCCATTGGCCTTTCTGGCCACCTGGACACACTGCTGGCTCATATTCCTCCAGCTGTCAGTCAACACCCCCAGGTCTCTTTCTGCCAAGCAGCTTTCCAGCCAGTCTGCCCCAAGCCTGTAGTGTTGCAGGGGGTTGTTGTAGCCCAAGTGCAGGACTCAGCACTTGGCCTTGTTGGAGACCATATGTTTGGCCTCAGCCCATGGATCCAGCCTGTCAAGGTCCCTCTGAAGAACCTTCCTACCCTCGAGCAGAGCAACACTCATCCAGGCCATTGATAAAGATATTAAACAGGAGTGACCCCAGCATTGAGCCCAGGGGAACACCACTTTAGACTGGCCACCATTCTCTGAGTCAAGCAGTTCAGACAGTATTTGGTCCTGTGGATGCCTGTACAGGCCTAGGGCAACCAGTTTTTTCCATGAGAATGCTGTGGAGAACAATATCAAAGGCTTTACCAAAGTCCAAGTAGATTACATCCACAGCCTTTCCCTCATCCACCAAGTGTGTCACCAAAGTATGTCTACCTTTGAAAAACTACTTTCTGTTTTTTATTGATTAACATGATGTTACATGGCAAGCAACATGCCTTTGGTCTGTTTGTATGAGCTGTCCTGGCTATGTCCCCTCCCAAACTCTTGCCTATCCCCAGCCCACTCCCTGCACGACGTAGAGTGAAAAACAGAGGAAGCCTTGATGCTGTGCAAGCAAGCACTGCTCAGAAATAGCTAAAGCACTGGTGTGTTACCAACACTGTTTTAGTAACAAATCAAAAGCATAGCACCATACCAGCTGCTACAGAGAAAATTGACTCCAGCCCAGCCAGATCCAGTACATACACTGAAATGAGAGATCTGGAAGATGGACAATGTTCATAAAGGTGAATATCTTCCAGACAACAGGAACAAAAAGTTAATGCAGCTTTAGGTAGGAAAACCTATTGCTACACATCTGGGACATGGGGCAGATTTTAATAGACCAGTATTTTCTGTTCTGATGTTCACAATTCAAGAAAGATACTGAAAAGTAGGAGAGAGTTTAGAGAACAGTTGGCAATGTGAAATAAACATGATTTGCTGTATGAGTCTCCAGGACTCAGTTTTCCCCTAATCAAAAGATTGATTAAGAGTTCAAAGAACTAGAAATCTCCTGAGACCACTTCCAGCTCTAAATCTCTAATACAGAGTTAAAGGAACTAATATTGTGACTTTGACTTTTAAAAGTGCAGAACAAGCACAAGATTTTTCTAACAGCAATTGCCATTATCATTTGGGACAAGTCACCAAAGTTGTGGATTGAAAGTTTTAAACTTAGGGTTTTCTGTTTTTTTCCAAAATGGTTTGTAGTTCTACTACAGCTACTGCCAGGTGTCATGGCTAGAGTGATGAATGTGGGGAATTCCTATAAGTAAAATTGTACAGGAGGTCAGAATACAGAATTACAATGGATCTTGCTTGTCTTACAGTCTGTCATCCATAAGATAAATTAACAACTCCTGTATTTTTTAGGTTTTTATTTTTTACTCAACTTGTATTGTTTTAATTCTTCCACATAGAAAAGTATTTCTTTTTCTTAACCTAGTTAAGTTCATACATTTTAATAATTGTGATTATTTACACAGTTTTGCATGAAATTGATTTCTGCTTTTGTTTGCTGTATTAGGTTCAATTGTTCTGTTTAAGGCATGAACTACAGGCTTGCATTTTCTCTCAAGTAACACAGATTTTTAATTTTCTAGTTTCTGAGAATAAGTAAAATTTTGTTAATTGTAAGATATATTCATTTGTATGTATATACATAAAATCTTAGTGAATGGAATATCTCAATACTTAGCAAAAACAAGCAGTTCTGGATTTAGCACTGATGTAAATGGATTTCTTTTGTTCAGTGGCATTCTTCTGGTTTATACCAATTGAAAAAAAAAGGCACAAATATTCTTTATCTTGGTAATAATAGCCATTAAAGTAGCATCTTACCCTAGTAGCTTCCTAAACAAAACCACAAAGATATAAAAGCAGAGATCTTAAAAACTGTTGTGGGAAGTTTGGAATTATATTTCAGTGATTCTTAGTTTGGGATAGTAATTGAGAATTAATTGTATTTCTTCTAAGTCTTTGATGTTAAATATGACTCAGTAAAAATGTGAAGAGATCTTTCCTAAACCAGGGCTGATTTTTATCCACTGTTACATTCGGACATTTCTCCTTACATTATCTTAAAAATCATCTTTCAATAGCCTTCTTCAAAGTTACTTCTGGCCCATTGTTTTAATGACCCAGTTTTATAATGACAGGTTGCTTATTTAGTTGACTGAGTTAAGGCCATAACTAGTTTTGCTATCTGACTGAAGCATGAATCTTGAAGTGCATGAAAAAGTCTTCCACTGATATGTGTCTTTTGCAACATACTTCACTGCAAGAAAAACAGGTAGACTTGTGCCTACATCACCTTATCAGATATGATAAGTCATATTTACATTTGACATCATATCTTAAAGAGACTGAATGATATAGCCAGTATAGTCAGAGTTATCTGGAGGAGGTTCTCAGTTCCAGGCCCCAGCTTCACAAACGGCTGTGAAAGTGTACATTCCTTGTGTTCAGAAAAGAGGAAGGAGAGGGTACAGGCTCAGGAGGTGCTCAAAATGCCAGAAGTGCCATCTTGTTAGGCATCTGATATGTATGGTCCCTATAAAACTATTGAAACACTGTGGAGGCTACACATTTTCTAGGATGAATTTACTACACATGTATTTGCATGCATGAGTATTTGTCATGATCTATGCATTGACTGCATAAAAAATATATGAAGTTACAGGATTAAAAATAAAAGAACACACTGAAGGATATGAATGTGTTCCCAGAGAGTCTGCCAAGGAGATAAAAGTCCTAATTTTATAGGTTTTCTGAAAACAAAACCAGAAAAAAAGTAGGCAGACTTAGAGAGAGTTCATTAAGGCTGTTGATCTCTGTTAAATAGTGTGGTAGATCACTAGCACCCCAAGTGGAGTAAAACACTGGAGCAACCCAGTACAAAGCTGGATGTTAAAATACAGAATTTAAAAAATAAATGTTTATTATTTTCCCCAGTGTTAACACTTTGCTTTATTAAATTGTGGTTTTGTCTTAAAAATTGTCCAACATTAAAGTTGGGTGGTAGAGAGCCTGACGAGAGCAGTCACACTCTTGCTCCTGAAGTGATGAATCCAGATAAAATAATCTGTACAGACTGAGCTTTCAGGTGCCTCAAATGTGGAGTCTATTTAGCAGTTTCAATAGATGAATGTAATTTATTTCAAAATTTGAGAGTTATTTTGAGAGCTGCAATGGTTGAGTGGCTAGATATTCGGAGAAGTGTTTTGAAGTTAATATAAGTAAGCATGTATTTATTTACAAGAGTGGGTAAGAATGAGAGTGCATTCAGCAGCCTCATTTGGCTGGAAAAGCCAAATGGAAAGCAATCAAAGGCCTAAGTTAGACTGGAATGAATTTTCCAAAGAACTAAGGACAAGACTCAGAATCTTCCACAGGATTTGTTTCAATTACTTGTTTTCCCTAGTATATATATGTGCATTGAGAAAATCAGCAACTACAAAATACTGACCACAACATTCCCCACATACACTTTTTGCTCCAGGAAGTGAGAAAGCACATGATAAATGAGAGTCATGTTGCTCATACCCACCAAGAGGCACTGATCTCCAGCAGTGCTGAGTGCTGTGTAAGAAGCGAATGGATGAGAATAGTGCATTAGCAAGTCAGGATTATTCATTAAAGATTTCATATTGGGGTAGAAGGAGAATAATGTAACATAGGTAAGACATACCTCTTCTCAGGCAGGCAGTATTATCTGTGAATACAAAACTTTGTAGATTCTATCATATAGCAATTTTTTTATGTATTTTAGGTGAGGAAATGTGCACAGTATTGGTGATTTTCATATAATGCATAGAGGAAGCAGAATTAGGAAAAATCAAAGGCAGTTTTCTTTTTACACATCTTTGTGGTACAGCTATGTACCACATATAGTACATTTTGATGAAGTAGCAATGGCAAACGTAGTTAGTGATATATATGGGCCTCGTGCTGAATTATATCCCAGGTAAAAGGATATGTGATTTATCATATTTGTTTTTCTGTGTCCTTAATTTTTCCATAATTAATGTGTGATGCAAATGCAATGCTTTCTCTCTTACTATGGAAAAATTATGCTGCTGGATTTGTTTGTTTGTTTGTTTTGGTTTTGGCTTTGTTTTTTTGTTTGGTTTTGTTTTGTTTGGTTTTAGGTTTCCCTCAAATTGGCAATGCAAAACCCTTTTAAAAAAGAGGTACTTTTAAACACAAATGCATGAACATTTTTTAATGCTATCAATTTAGATTTATTATGACAAATTCTCCTTGGAATAATTTATTGTATCATGGCTTATGGTACACCTCAGGGGATCAACAAAGAAGTTAATTGTTCCTCAGAGATGTGCTATTTCCACCCTTTTCCCCTCAATTAACAGCTTGCAAAGAAGTAAAAAACAGAGAAAATGTGGAGAAACAAATCTGAGCATATTAAGTTATTTCTTCTTGGAACAGTTCCTGCTAGAACATACAGAAATAGAGGCAGCTAGTTGGTGGGGGTTTCTTACACATCCCTCCAGCTACTCACGGAGAGAGAATGTCTGGAGTGATCCAGGTCAAATCCAGTATGGTAATTTCTGTGTTGCTTTCCCTTAGCCTTCGTTATTCTGGGTCAGTTGATCAACACATTAGGAACTGTAACCAAGAGTCTAGCCATGTTTTGACCAACTGGTAAGAAAAAGCTTAGCAGCAGGCTGTGGTGTGCCTGCTTATTCACTTTGAAATAAAGGCTCACAAGAGCCTTTGAGAGGTGGTTTCTTTTTAGTTTCTTGTTTTACCAGAGTGTGTTGTGCTAGTGGGAACTCAGGATAAAACATTCTAGACAATGTTACAGCTGTTACCAAATGATCAAGTTTATTTATGCATCACAGGGCTGTGTAGTTCAGATATTTGAAAATATTGTTACTACCTGATATTGAAGATGTTTTGGGGGTGTTTAGGTTCTTATCTCTATTCTACATCTTTATATTACTGTTAAAAGCCTTAATATTGCTTATATGGCATTATTGAAAAAGAGTTTGTGTTCTGTTTTTCTGACCAAATCTCTGCTACTCACCTTCCCCCCCCCC
>NW_009953507.1:2874831-2884740 GCF_000747805.2 Chaetura pelagica | reverse complement strand
CCCCTTGCAAAATTGCATATAAATTATTATTAGAAGGAAGTGTAAAAAAAATTCCATTTTGTCTTGTTCTTCTCTAATTAAAATTATCATGGCATCTACAGCATACTACAAAGGAACATGGGGAACCTCAGTGTTTATTTTACTGTCAATGTAGCAACTTGATGAGGTACTGGCAACAAACCCCACCAATTTCTAGCATGATGTAGCTGCAGGTTCTCCCTGCTTTTCACTTACTGCTCCGTGTTAGCAATATTTTTAGGAATGACAGCTGGAAATTACTCAGGCATAAATGCTGTAATTTCTGTGTTTTGTCAATTATACTGGTGAAAAACCTGGAAGTGTTTTTCCTATCCTTTACAGCAGGAAAAAAATAAGATAAGCATCCTGTGTAAGAATTCTGCTGGTTCCATACAAAATCCTGCTTCTGGTTTTCAATATGCAATTTCCAATACTGTGAACTTCCACAGAGGTTAGAGATGAGAAAGATCGTTTAGGTCACCTAGTCCTCCCTTGAGCTGTACATGCAGTAGATTCACATAAGGAACAGTCATGTCCCCTCTGGACTGAAAGGGATCATTCTTTTCATATGGCATGAGTGCTTCACTGATACTGAAAGAAGAGAAAAGAGCTTTTTCCTGTAAAGGGTGTGCGAGATGAAGTTGTAGCATGTTGGCATAAAAGGCTCTTTGTTAATTGCAATTGTGCTAATGGTGCTTTGAATATGAATGTTTTGTAAGCAAGAAACAGGCAATGATTCACAGGAGCAGTACCACAAAGAAAACTTAAGCAGGACTGGAAGCAAAAGAAAGTCTTTGGCATTTTACAGTCTGTTTTTGAATGGTTTGCACAGATTCACACAGATTTGCACAGTAGTCAAGACTATACATATAATTAACACAGTACTAAGGCTGTAGAGACCATTAAAAAATTGTGGGGGAAAAAAAGAAAATTAAAAAATAATAATAAAAAATTCAAATAACGGTAGAACTGCTGAAGAATTTGCTGGCAAAATCTTATATTTGTGTGTTATACATGTCACTGTCACAAGTGAAACAAGGGTGATGGTGATATTCCTGCTAGTCCACCTGGTAGAAACCACCAATCTTCATATTATCAGACTATTTTCTTTGTTTTCATGAAAGTATTCTCCCTTATCTTAAATGTTTTACAGTTGGTGAACTTAGAAATGTTTGTAAAATGCAGTTAAAAATAGCTACCTTTTTACTTGGCTAGCCACAATTTAGGAATTTGCAAATTATTCTAGGACACATAATAGGCTGATAATGGTGTAAGGTATCTGAATAATCTTATGTTTACTAACAAAAATATAAACAATTCTGTTCTTGAGCAAAGAGGAATTTAAAAACCCTGTGATCATTTTGCTTCCTACTACCAGAAAGCCAGTGCCCTTACTAGCCCTCTCCTTGGATTTAATCTACATGCTGCAAATTTTACAGAGAGGATACCTGATCTATCTTTAAATAAGCTTGCTCAGGCATGGAAAGCTGTCTATAAAAGCAGAAGGTAATGTATATTGATGAGAAATGTGCTAAGAAAAGTGCCCCTCAATCTCTGAAAAGCAGAGTTTGTGAAGAGTGTCTAGTGTGTTCTAAATTCACTATATAACTTCCCAGCAACTACGCCATGTAAATAGGCTGTGAAGTTTTGAACACACATGAAATCATGAGTGTTTTTTTCAGTACAACAGTAGAAAGTGTGTGTGTTATTCTACAGTTTAGTAATTTTTATTTTCTGTTATTCCCATATGTCTACAGTCATCAGACAGGATGTCCTGCTGACCAGAAATAAAACATTGCAGAGAAGTGGTGACAGCAACTTCTATTCCTAATACAGTAGATGCACAGATACACACTTATATAATATGCATACAGAAATAATTTAAAGGGCTATTTTTTTTATCTGCCATGTGAAACTATAGAAAAATTGTGAAGTTTCCCTGGGAAGACCTCTTAAGGGTTATTTTATTTTGTTTTGTTTAAAATGTTGAGACTATATGAACAATTAAGTATTGTACTTAAGAGAGGCACAGAGAACTATCAGGTGTGATTTCTTAACCTGCAAGGGGCTATTTCCAAGCTGCAGACTCTGTGAAGCAGCACTTTGTTGAGAAGAACCCTCAAAAGACCCATTGCAAGATTTGGCTGAGTCAGGACTGTGAACCTGTGCCATTTTTATATTGTTACACAATATAAACATTTCCAATAAGGCTCCCCATTGCTTCTATAAAGCAAGAGTTGGTTGAGAAAACTCTTTTGCAGACAGGTACTGTTAAAATAAAACAATTATATTCCTGAAGTTGGAGCATTTTAACTTGATTCCGTCACCATTTTTAAAAGCTAAGGTTACAGACACTAAACCATGCTAAGTTTGTGGGGTTTTAAACGCTTGTTTGCATCCAGTGTTGATGTGCCATTTGTTTAATTTTGCTTAAGAAGCTTTTCAATTAAAAGCAAACACTAAAGAGAAAAAAAGAAAACACAAATGAAAAACCAAACCAAACAAGCTAATAAAAAAATCCAAACCAAAACACCACCAAAAACTCCAACAGCAAGAGATTTAAAATTTAGTTTATTAACCTTTAGGAACACTAAGTGCTTTGTTAGTCTTATTGCCTTATCACAGCTGTTGGCAGACCACTCAATCATTTAGAGTTTAGTAAGGGAAGATAAATATATTTGTATGAGAGTATAACAGGAATCACATTGAAATAATACTAAAATCTATGGAATTGGGGAGTTTTTCCTTTGCCATTGAATTGTATAAGGTGCCTTAAGAGTCTGAAGAAATATGAGTATTCTCCAATAATCAGTACTGGATGTTTTTCTAAAAGTTATGTTGTTTCTCAAGCAGAAATTGTTGACATTATTAGAGAAATTGCTGAATTAAATTTTATGGCCTTCATAAAGCTGGAGAACAGATTAAATTATTTTAAGTGGTTGTTTTGTCCCTAAAATCTATTACTCCTTAATTTTTCCTATAAAGGAATGCAATACATAAAAGTTACTTCTAACTTCCAGTGACCTGTCGTTGTCAACTAATTTATGTCTGCTTGTATGATTTTTAACAATGTGAGCAGTTGCTGCAGAATCACAAATGCTTATGGCACCTTATTTTCAGAGTTCATAGTTTAAAAAAGTAAGTCACAGTATATTGTTCGTTCTATTACTGTGTTCCTTTGGCCCAGCCAGCCTCCATTATGCTGCTTTTGACAGGGGACAGAACTCTTGTTCACAAACAGAGTGGACACAGCATATAAGCATATCGGTTACCTGTCCTAGGAAAGAGGCAGAATATAATCTTGAAAATTTCAAATTATATTTTCTGATGGTGAAAGAGACAGGGGAACTACTGGGCCTTAAAATACCTTCAGTAGCTGTTAATAGATTTGCTAGAAGTGTTCCAATAAATATTAAGTAAAGAAAGACTATTCCTTCTAATCAGTGACTATTACTGCTATAGAGCTCCTTCTGAACTGTAGGATATTTGCTACAGAAAACATCTGAAGAATTTTTGTGAAGTAGAATCTGATGAGTCTTTGAAAATCAATTCCAGTGTTCTTTACATACACAAGTCAAAAACATCTCTGCATTAGCTGAGTTTTGGAGATGAGTTACATTATTTGTCTTTCTAAGATATCTGTCTTCTCATATTATGTGCAATATTATAAAAATAGAAACCTTATGTTAATTTAAAGCAGTGATTTCTAATTTTTTTAATTTTTTTACTAAATACTGAGGTATATATAGAGAAAGTTCTACTAAGTTTTGGAACCAGTAATTACCCATATTAAGTACAAAGGAGGAAAAATGTTTCCGATCATATAAGTAAGTTTTAGGTAAGGGGGGAAAAAAAGTATTATACATGTTTGAAAAGCTACACCAAAAATTCACATGGCTTCATCCATTGGTTGGAAAAATAATGTTCTGCATAATTCTGGTGTCAAGCACTGCCTTAGAAGATGTGTGATTGTGCAGTCAATATATAATGTACTCACTTGTAACAGGGTTTCTTACAGACAACATACTATTTAAACACATTTTTTCCTCTGTTGGTCAAACACTGGCTAAAGAAAGCAAAAGTAATGAGAAACAGCCACTTCCCAAGCTATCTACAGGTCAAGATTACAGTTCACTGTGGCAAGTTTCAGAAGGCACCCACAAAGTAATAATTATGAACACAAATTCCAGAAAGATCACAAGTGGTTATATTCTGTTCTCACTGTGAAAGGTAATACCATATAGTTGCCTTCCTTTCTGTTTATTTTCATCTTTTTCACTCATTTTATTATTTTTTTTTCTCAATTTTTATTCACACAGCATCTATTTTTGTTAAAATCCCCAGCATAAACGTAGCCAATTTTTACTACTGATCAAAACTAAAAATCACAGGCTTACCCCAAAGACCATACAGTTTACTGTAACACAGCATCTACTCCTGTGGATTAGGGGGAAGTCACAGGGGGAATGGAGTAAGTACAGCCTCATTGCTGAGTTTCCTTTTCTAATACTTTTAATTGTTCTCATAGTGGCAGATGTTATTCTCCTCCTGTGCTAGTCTTCTAGCTCATTTCAACTCAATTTTCTTGCATGTTCTTTTCTTACATACATGACAAAAGGAGGGCAAAGTTTCCCATTGCTTCAGTTGTTGACAAAGGAACCCCATTGTACTTGAGAACAGCTGAATTATTATCTCTTTCAGTGCACAATAAAATGTCACCACCATGTCACAGCAGTTCTGTACATGCTGACACTGGACTTGGAAAGTACAAAAGCAATGAGGGACAGAGCAGAACCACTTGGCTAAATGCTTGTGCTTTGAATGCACTTGGAGAACTTTAAAATTCCCGCTTTAAAAATATTAAAGACCAACAGATTTTAGTTCTTGTGCACATGGAGTCTCACATTTTGATTCTCACTGCTTTGTCCATGCAAATAAAGAGTCCTCATTTCTTGTTTGTTTGTGGGGTTTTTGGCTTTTTGTTTTGTTTTATTTTAAGCCTTCCTTCCTTCCTTCCTTCCTTCCTTCCTTCCTTCCTTCCTTCCTTCCTTCCTTCCTTCCTTCCTTCCTTCCTTCCTTCCTTCCTTCCTTCCATTACCAGCCTCAATCTTTTATTTGCAGCTTTTTTCTGTGGCACTAATCACTTTCTACTATGCAACCTAGAGCATATTTTATTCCTACTGTTGCTTTCTCCTTTAAATTCCTTCTTTGATTTCTACTCAGTGATTACTTTGTTATGTTCACGTTTCATAGCTAGGAGATCTTAGAATCCTTCTCCTTCTTACACAGCTGCCAAGCCTTCCCTGCATGACATAGGGATGGTCATGAATCTGTCCAATTCTTTTACATTCTTCTTTTAATCACAGTAAATCTGGTCTTCCACTGCAGCATCTCCTCATATCAGGAGGACTGAAATTAGTGTAGTTAAGAGAAAAACAAAAAAACAAACAAAAGCAAACCATCCTGGTCTTTAGCCTTCACTTACCCTCAGTGTCCTACTGACTCCACTGAACAAGTTGTGCACGTTTTTGACCTTACTCCTCTTCTTCAGTAGCTACTACGTGTAGCTGGGCTTTGTCCTCTTTTTCCTTCCTTTCTTGCCTTATTCTTTATTTCATTTTTTCTGTTATCTGTTTTCTTGTTACTTTCAACTATATCCCTCCTTTGTCTCTATCTTTTACTGTTGCTTACAGATTCTCTTCTTTGCATCTGAATTTGCTGTACCTCTCCAGTTAAATTTCTGTTCTCAGCGTGCTGGCAACAAAGTGAAACATGATGAAAAGCTGATCTCCAAAGGGTTCTTTGCTGGCATAGCACAGATCAGATTTTTAGTAATTTTACTTTGCTTCTAGCACACTAATTGAATACAGCAGAACAGCAGGTGACAGAAACAGAAGACTCTAAGTCCTGACAAAGGCTTTCTCTTGGGGTAGGTGTTCAATTAGCATCTCTTATTAGATGGCAAACGCTAACTATCCACAGACAATGAAGCACTAGGTCATTCAGAGATAGAAAACCAGTGAATATGGACATTTGTGAACATTCAGGCAAGTGCTGAAATCCTGGGTAAAGTTGTGGGCCTATTTAAAGCATTGGCATTTTAATATATAGTTAGAAATCACCAACTTAAAAGAGGCTAGGAGCACATGTATTGTACCTAACTAAAATTCAAGGTGTAGATTTTATCTGTACTTATTATTTATTATAACTGTTAGGGTGTTTTTTGTGATCCTGTGAGATTTGATAAATGATACTGGATAATTTTTTTCTGTGTCTGTTAGATTGCTTTATAAGCAGTTAAAAAATATGTATTATATTTTCTGTATCAGTTTTCCAGGTAAGTAATTGTAGTAATTGCCAAGATGCAGTAGTTTTGAAATTAAACCTATGCCACTCTGGTTTACTAAGCAAATTCCTGTATTCACATATCTTAATCCATAAACATCTTATGCCAAAATGAATTCATGTGTCTGGCAGGAGTGCCTTTTAGGCAGTCCTAGATTAGGATTATTTGTATGACTATATAATTTGAATCCTACTCCTCCCAAATATGTGATGTGCACAGTGTAATCTGCTCTGTTCATGGTAAACCAAGATTTTCATTGCTTTTCATGGAACAGGTCAATATTGAAGGACTCTTTAAACCCTGGCATTGCAGTATGATTTCTCCCCTACTGGAACTATGATTGGGCTGAGCTGCAGGAAAGGCCTCTGCCTTGTCTTTCAGCCTTTTACTCTTCATCTAGTTACCAGGTAGCCTCTCTGTACCCTGCAAGAGATCACTTTTTTCCACATATTTCTCAACTTCATCTCAAGTATCCCTCCCAATCTTGATAGGAAGAGCTTAGTGATAAAACACATGTCTAGACATTGCTATATTGCTGCTCTTAGAACTAAATAGCCTTTGGTCTAGATGCCTTATAAATAATTGAGACGAGCTAACTCTTTGTGGATTAGCACTGCTTCCAATTTTTTAAGTGGAGCAGGATGACTGCTGTAAAAGGTGTCAAAGGTTTGTGATGTTTCCTTGTTGTATAGTAAAGCAGATGAATGTTTGGGGTTTATATAGTATTACAGTCAAATTGCTGCTCTAAAGATAACGACATGATTGCAATGTCTTATTACAGTACTGTGATTCTCTTCATGTTTCTGCTGGCCTCTTTCCTGCCAACATATGCTTTTAAAAGCCTATTACTTTGCATATTTTTGTTGCTCTTGTTTGATTTCTTATATATGTGTATTAAAGCATGCTCCCCTTCTGAAGGAAAATGGTGCAGAGAAAGGTCTCCAGTCTAGCAACCACTAAGAATTCAGATGTTTTGTTTCCAGCTCTGCAACAAATTTCTTGCATGACCTTGGTCAAGTTGATTGATCTCTGTGTAAAATGGGAACAATGAGCAGCATTCACCAGTCATAGATAAAACTAGCTAAACATAATAAGTTCTGCAAAGTGTTTGGGGATCTTGGTAGGTAGTTAGTGTAAATATATATTGAATCAGGCAAAAGAGAGAAATGGTGGGAGCAAAATGCTACAGTAGAAAAAAATGGAAGAAGGAAAAAGGTAAGGCAAAGAGAACAGAAGTCTTGGGAGAGGAGTAAGATGATGGAAACAGCTGGGATCAGTTTGAGGTTATTAATAATAAAAAGATTTGGGTCCTGTTCAGAGTTAATAGGGCAAAAGAACAACACTGGGATAAAAGTGTTTGTCTAGGTATATCTAAACTGATTAATCTAAAGGAATTTCTGAACTTTGGGAACCAGTTATGCTGATCAGCTTTCTTCAAAGTTCAATTAAAACAACAGTGAAATCATATGTGAAAATAAAAAAGAAAATATTTCTCTAAAGTATACTTCATATCTTGCATTCAGTAAAAAAGTGAAGGAGAACATAATTCTATAATAAGTATGTTAGCCAAGCTCACATTTAAGAAGCATGATTCAGTTCAAAATGTTACATTTTGTTTGGGCTTAGGAGTAATTTTCCGTACTCCCCACTACAATGAATCTTCTGTTTGTTGCTTCAGGCAACATCAAATAATACATCTTATTTATTTATTTATTTATTTGTTAATGTAGGTTCTTATACCACGATTTTCATTACGATTTGTAAATATTCAGTTCACACAACATCTTTTATGCATAGAAGCATGATGTATTCTGAACTCGTAAGTCTCAGTATCCAATTCCTGTTTTAATCTATATTCTTATTTGATGGGAAAAAATACACCTTTATTTCCAATCTCATTCTCCAACATTTTAAAAAGACCATGAGATTATAACCTTTAACAATTCAAGTGTTTAAGTCTAATTTATTTTAGATGGCTATAAGTTGTTTTTTTTTCATTCACTACTGCTGAATAACATTTCTCTCACTTTTTTGCTACCATAAAAAGTTCATCTTTTTCAGTGGTGAGATTAAATAGAGATGCAGCAATTGATAACTGCCTGAATGTATAGTGAACGTGTGAAAAGAAAGCACAGGAAAGAAAGCTTGAGTTTCTATAGGAAAATATAACATATAATGTTAAATCAGGTGAGAGGCTTACTGACAAAATGTACCTAGTTGAAATATTTAGCAGAAAATAATCTGTGCTGTTCTGAAACACTACTCACTTGAACAGTCTTAAATTGGAATATAATGATCATTAACAGAGACTTTTATATATTTATTTTTACTAGTAACTGGAAATTCTTTGCAAATTGCTGTCTTACAAAACAGTTAAGAACACTTTGGTGGGTAGTTTGGCATCGTGTTGATGTAACCTCTGCCTGTAACACCTCAGAACTGTTTGCCCAAAAAACCATTGGATAGACTCAATTTGTCCTCCAGTTCAAATGACTTTACCCAGGAAAGCAATTCTACCATGTGCTGAGCACTGTCAGTTCCTATTAGCTTCAGTTAAAGTGAAGGGACACAGCCCTTCTTAGGAGATGCAAAGTAGTGTCAGCTCACATTCTTAAGATGAAATTCAGTTCTTTGCAGAAGGTCTACACAAAGCCTATGTATCATTCAAGTACCACTTAATTCTTTATAATGGAGCTTGGAGTGGGTTTGAAGAATCTGATAGGCTTTTTGCTGTCTTGTCTGCAGAGGGCTGAATTTCCCCCCTGCTGCATACACAGTAAAAAGGCAACTGTACTGCCTCGGGAAATACTCTGTATTCCTTTGCTTTGACTAGTGTAACTCAGTTTCAATTACTGATAGAAGTTCTTGATACTATTCTGATAAAATCATTGTATACTTCACTCTCTATATTATATATTTAGCTCCACTGTGAAACTCTGCTATAATATAATGGGGAATCTGAAAAAGGGAAAATGCAAAAATAGAGGTAATCCCAAAGACACGATTCCGGTCTCCTTTTGCAACAGTGTGTGCATGTATTTAAGAGAACAATTTATAAGTGAGAGGGTGCCCGCCTGGCCTGCTTTTGGCAAATGGCCCAGAAAGCAAGGCCTGTTAAGACGGGAATGTGAGAGTGCCTGTTTGTGAGGCTCTGGGAGCAAAGCGAGGGCCGGACTGAAAAGCTGGATAAAGCAAACTGTGAAGATCAGTGAGAAGGCAGAGCCCCTGGGGGGACAGATCCCGAGAGGTGGCGGTGCTGCCCGCCCTGCGGTGCTGCTGGGTTGGGTGGGAGAGGCATCTGCCTTGACGGAGGGGGAGAGGGAGAGCGTGGGGGGGTCTGTGTGCCAGAACTGTTTGGGATTGGTTCTAAGGGGGTGTTTAGGAATTTCCAAATGCTTATGAACAGTTCTTGTCTACTACTATGGTTTACTTGCTTTTTTCTTTTTAATTGGTTGTATTGATCCTGCACTGCTGCGAATTTTGTGTCGTTAATAAATTAATAAGCCTTTTTGATCCTGATTTGCTTTAAACTATGTGAGCTGAGT
>NW_009953507.1:2869834-2874666 GCF_000747805.2 Chaetura pelagica | reverse complement strand
TTCCCTACAAAAGTAATTTGTTCCGGTTCTCAATGCCTAAATGCATGAGCTAGTTTATACAGTTAACACAGCAATGTTTTAGACTTAATGTTCTGTAAAATACTCTTGACATGTTCCAAATTTGTGTGAATATAGTCAATACAAAGAGCATGATTTCCATATATTTGGGATATTACTGGTAGCTACATTCAGATTTAGCAACTAAGCAAACAGTAAGAGCAATTCACAGAGGAGACAAATACTTTTTTATAGATTAATTCAAATTATGTTTCCAGGAAAACCTCCCACCTGAGATAATAGAGGCAATCTAGTACATATTTTTGAGCTTAACTGAATATTCAGTCTTTCAGTGATCCTTCATATTGTTGAAACATTGATAGAAATAGTCATTTTGATATATGAATTGGAAAAAAAAAAAAAAAAAAAAAAAGGCATTAGAATGGGTAAGGTTTGATGTTAAGCTTTTACTAAATTTTTCTTGCAAAGCCCACAGCTGGACACATGCCTTCACTCAGGAAGGATGAGGCTATTGTCTGTAACATTGGAGATGTGAGCCTGCAAAACTGCTGTGATCCAGCTCTCAGTAGAGCAGCACCTATGGACCTGAAGTACAACCCAGATTTCTGTGTATTATGTGCTATAAAAGCTTAGAGGCTTTACTTCAAGAAATTGTAGTTATGAAAATTGTTTGGGAATCATTCCTCCAGCTATATGTATTGCCTAATGAACAGTGCAAATTCCTATATAGACATTTGGGAGTGTTTTTCATAATGAAAATCTTAATATGAATTTCAGATTGAGCTTCTACTGAAAGAAATCGGTGTTCATTATATTGCTAGAGCTTGCCAACAATTGTACTGGGACCAAGGACACAAGTAGTTTCATGTTAAAATCTTGGAAAGAATGTTATTAAAAGACTTTAAATTACACTTCTCTTTCCTTTTCTTGCCATGATCCAGTGGCATTGAGAATTGTATTCTTAAGTAGGTTTCAGACAGAGGAAGCGAGTGTGTAGGGAGACTGAATGACGCATTTAGGTGAGCGTAAGGAGTTGCAGCTGCCACCGGGTATAAATGTCTGCTTTTAAGTTTTAAGTTTCTTGAACCCAAAATTAATTGGGAGCATCATTAGCTTCTTATACCCTTATCTTGCTGCTTATTACTCCTATAGTTCTCTCTTGGGCTTGTGACTGTTCAAGATATATAGCATGTATTGATGTCACACATCAACATAGAGGAAGATGTGATGTGTGCTCCTGTTAGTGGAACTTGTTCTACCCTTGAATTTTAGGAAACTTAACTACAAATTGAGGTGGTGAAGCTTTCTTACAGGATAGCTGACATGATCTCTGAAGGAACTGAGGACCATTTTCTGTGAACTGCAAGCCTTACAGTCTAAGCAAAAGATAAATTTTCTGGGAGACCTTATCTTGGTTAGCATGAGTATATGGCACTATGTGCCAAGTGGCACCAAGTGAGTGCATCTCTGTATATGTATTTTATGAAAAGTATCCCAAACTAACACCCTGCCTAACAATTTTGCCCACAGGAAGGGAGTGAAAGAATAACAAAATACTAGATAGTAGTCATATTGCTTAATATTCTGTGAGAAAGAACCCAGATACTACAGAGGTGAACTCAAAAGAAGTAGTATTACAATCCAGAAAGAAGTCTACAGAAATTAAAGCCCCTTTTCTCCTTGCCATGAAGAAAAACTTTTCTCTACAGCTCCTCTGCATCTACTTTGATGCAGCCAGAGCTCTGTTGTTCCGAGACCGCTTGCTGTGTGTGATTTTGCGGAAATTCTGCAGAACCAGTTTACCAGAGACATAAGTGTTAGTAGGAACCACAAAGCATGCAACACGCTACCTTTTGGACAGTAGAGACCTTCCTAACGACTTTCCATTGTAGTAACAGAGTGTTTGCTTCCGTCTTTTCCCTCTGCTTATTGTCACCTTCCTCATGATTTCCCAAACTCTGCTTCATTCAACACCTATCCTTCTTATGTTCCTGGTTTCTGCATCTAACTATGCCTGCATCATTGCAAGTATCACAGAATTTCACAATTGCTGTCATTGTATTGACCCCTCTCCCTGTTTACTGTAGCTTTTCTCTCTTCACTGTGGGTCTCATGTCTATTTACACTGTAAGCACTTTAGGAAAAGGAGTGTCTGCTCGGTATACAAAGTCTAACACAATGGATCCCAGTCAAAGGTGGCTGTAAGAAGCATGAAATGAGAAAATTAGCTTTTATGTTATTTTGATTTACAAAAGGCTGTCATTTGTTTTATTGTTGCTTTTTAAGTTCTATTTTTATTATTAAATTTGTTGGCACAGCAAGTGTTGTAAATAATTTTTGAAATTGCCTAGGACTGTCTACATCATAACCTGTGGTTGCACAATCAGATGATGAAAGTAGACGACTCAAATAAGGAAGTGTATAGAGATAAGTGACATGTGAATTCTCCTGCAAATTGTTTTTGGTTGTTGTTTTTTTTTTCTTCTTTTCTGCATAGCACGAATTATCAAAACAAAACAGTGGTGTGAAATGCTCCCATGTTTAGAAGGAGAAGGCTGCGATTTGCTAATCAATAAATCAGGCTGGACCTGTACACAACCAGGAGGACGGATAAAGACAACCACGGTAGGACACTTCTCTGTTCTATATTTCTTAAGTTTCTCATTCACTTTAGTTTATTGAAAAACAAAGACTGAGATATCTAATTGTTTTTCAGCACAGATGTGTAAAGTCTGTTGACTTATAGCTAAGCTCTGTGCCCAGGTGCTTACTGAAATACAAAGCAATGTTATCGCAAAGATAGGAAAAATGTGTAATTCCCATACTAAGAGTGGAAATTATATCAAGGTTCTCTTAAAAGGCACCAGTGGTTTAGCTAACATTTGTATTCAGCCTGAGGACAAGATCTTATTGCTTTGATGTACAAGAATTTTCTCATGCTGAGGAAGTGTAGGGTAGAAAACTGAACACATGGTCTAGCAGGGTGAAAAGAAAGCTTTCATTGGGAACTGGGGAGAAAATATTTTTGCTATTCCCACTGAACTATATATATGAGACATATAGAAAACATAGTAAAAGATCCCTTATTTCAGCTTCCTTTTGGTCCTGATTTGTTGATAAAATCCTCAATGCTCTGATTTGGTGTCTTGGGGCATGTGCTTGTAGTGAAGCTGACAGTATTTATGGCAGGGATAGTTTCTAGGGCCTGTAATACGTCAAACATTTCTAGAAAATGTTCTCAAATGCCAATAACTATTTTACTTTAAAAATGGAAAAAATCTGGAGAAATATAATACAGCAATATTCTGATAGCTTGCTAGACCTCTTTAGATTATTTTTCCCCCCTTAATATTTTTTTTTAGATTCACATGGACCTTGAATGTAATTTAAATACATGAAATTCCAAAAATATTTAGTCTAAATTAAGGCACATCATCCCCTTCACAGTTTCTCTGTTTGAGCAGACAACAGACAACAATACAAAACCTTTTATTTGTTTAGAATTACTGTATTTTGGAAAATTAACATGGTTTTCTCTTTTTTAAAAAGAGAATGAATATTTGATAGTACTTTATGAGATACCTAAAAAAACATATTTATGAATTGTGGTCACTGTTTTGATGCTTCTATATTCACCAAACAATGTTATGGAGAAGGCTGTAAAACTTACTGCAGTCTCTAAGGTCTTGTTTGGCTTTAGATCTTTTGCATTCAAGTTATGTAAGACTGACATGAAAACAAACCAAAAACAACAACAAAGGAAGGAAATAAGGTTTTGAAACCGTAAAGTGAACTTCTAAAGGCAGTGAGATCTAATATGGTAACTTTGTCATGCTTGAAATATTACCTTAAATCTCATTAATTTGGGGGTCTTTTCTGTACCCTGGGAAAAAACGAAAACCCATGTACTGTGACACATTGCCAGCTGTCATTATAGTTATTTGGTGTTTTAACCTAATAGCATGACTGAGTAATGCAAAGTAAGCAGAGGATCTGTCCTTCAGTATCTATCTTTAATGAAGTAATTCAGGTACCTTTCAGATTAAACACGAGAAGCCTGATTCTGAACTCTTGTCTGTATAGCTCTTTAATAGTATTGACATGAATGGAGTGACTCATTATTTTGATTAATGTAAATGAAATCATAATCATGCCCCAACAGTAAAATTAAGGTTATAACAAGTGTAATATTATAAAACAGACTCTTCTCCACACAGAGACATCATTGTCACTGGTGATGAGAGATTCTGCCAGGGAGCCAACTGTGGAACATCCTTGAGCATAAGCCCTCACAAGCAGGTTTCAACAGTTGGTATCACACATGCAGACACAAAACAAACACACAGTACTTTTCAGTCAAGCCAGACTAGCAACAAAGAATACTTAAAGAAGCTCTGAATCCTGAAGGAGAAAAAAAATAAATAAAAAGAGTAAGAAACCCCCATCTGTAATACAGCATTACTAAATACTAAGAATTATTTAAAAAATAAGGGGTTTTGTTCTTTAGTCACTTGATTGAATGGTAATTGAAGCTTTGGACAATGGCAATAGGTTTGGGAACTATGTTTTAGGATGACTATATGAAGTCCATGACTGGGATTTTTTGAGAAGAAATCTTCCAACAGAAATATTAAGAAAAATTATTTATTGTAGCAGTACTCTTAGGTCAACTGCTGCTGATGCAATCAAGTAATTTCTTTTTCTGCTTCTGATCAACACACCTGAGTTGCCAGGCCCATCATGGCACCTAAGTGTAACGGGAAGGATTTCTTGCTGGGCAGGTCCAGAAAAATGGCCACTAGGTAGTACAGGGA
>NW_009953507.1:2723913-2869803 GCF_000747805.2 Chaetura pelagica | reverse complement strand
GAAAGAGATGTCCAAACATATTGAATTAGTTATTGTACACTAAATGTCTGTTATTAAGTAGAAATAAGTTTTGACCACATCTCCTGTGACAGCCACATTAGGTCCTTAATTTTTTAACCATCCATTTTGTTTACATACATTTTTAAATATAGTATTTACAGGCCTTTCCTGTTAATTTTAGTTTGTATCTTGCAGATACTTGGCAGTAGGTCTTACATTATCATAGTGGTGGTAGTTCATATAGCTGAGATATTAGTGTTTGATAAATGTGGAGACGATAATTTTGCTACCCATACTAAAGCCAGAACAGTATTGAACTCTGATGGACTGAGATCAGCTGTTGTGATAATACCAGGTTTTGCATTAATTCGAAGATGCTGTGTAGAAGTGAAACTTTTCAAATATTTGGCTTAGGAATAGCATAAGGAAAGATAGGACTGGTCGAGATTTTATATAGGACATGAGTTCCTTTTTATGTGAGAATATACTTCAGTTAAATATGTTTCTACCAAAAAAAAAGGAAGAGATAGGATTCATTTTCTGCATGTGAGTTAGTATCTAGTATTTTTTTCTATTAAAATACCAAGCAAAAAACAAATGAAAATACCCACTGCTTCAAAGCAAAGGGGCAATTTCTGTAAATTGTTTGGAAAGTAGTCCTGCTACTATATGCTTTGTGTCAAAATTGTTTAGACTTGCTATGCAGAGCCTGAATTTTCACTGCCTGGCACTTTTTGTGATCACCTCTGGAAATAATGCAACCAAATCAGAACTCTTTTCACATGGGTAGCAGTGGTTTATGTCCATTTTGTGTTCGCTTTGCACAGCTGCAAATGACTACACAAGGTGCAAGGCAGAGGAAAAACAGACTCAAAGTATACTCTAAATGGATCTGGATGTCACTTCTGCCCTGTCATCCTTTCTACAAGGTGTGAATGAACTAAAGATTTTTCATCTGCTAAGAGGCTTTTAGAATTGAGGATTGACTGGGCTAACTGCCAATCTATGTATTAAGCAGCTGACTGTCAATACAAGGAAACACTATGGTAACTTGTAAAAGAAGACAGCAAGAGAATACTACACAATTGTTAGCACTTTCAACATACTAAATACTTTCATATAACAAATGTCCTTACTGTCACTTTAAAACCACTTACCTTAAACATTTCTTTTCCTATTACTATTCTCATTATTCTTTCAATTCTTTTCAAAAGATTAAGCTAGATGATTTTTTAAAATAGTATATGGTTTCCACCGTGCCAGTAGAAATGCCTCTTTTATAAGATATTTCTGAAGGGCCAGTCCATTTTGCATTTCAGGTATAAAACTTGCCAGCATATAGATGAGAAGATGTACAATATATTGGATTTAGAAGGGAGATTAATTTTAGCACCAAAGTGTATGTATGTTGTCAATGATCCATCACTACCTAATTGTTAGTTAATTAATTCCTTCTTCTACATGCTGTGATTTCAATGCATGGAGCTTAACAGAACATTCATGCGCCACTTCCTCAGCAGCTAACCTTTTAAAACCTTTGTGATTTTACTGCTAAATTAGCTGAAGTGGGAAATTAAGGAGTATGAAGAAGCTGAGAGAGAGCTCACAGTGGATAAAAGGTGTAATTACTCTGACATGGAGCTCAGTGCTTAGCTAGTAAAATTTACTAAGGATCGAGCTTCACCAAGGGACATGACTTTCTTAATAGAGTTTACTTACACACAGAGCAACTTAGCATTCCTCACCATTAATATAAATGACATGCTGGCTGGGTTGGAAAGGCAGTTTGTTCCTTACCCTGAAAAATGCAATAATTGTTTGTATTGGCTGCAATTTAAATAAAGATTTTCCTGCAGAGCTTTATCATACACGTATGTATAATAAAGGTAACTCAAAATGTATTGGGTTGCTTTTCTTCACTTACTTAAAAGCAATGTGTACTCATTCTTAACATTACATTTGAGGTAAAAAAAAATAATATATATATGTTACATATTTGTAACATACCTGAGAATTTACTTTTTTTTAGACTGAAGACCAGCTGGAAATGTCCTGAGGCCATGGTCTAATGGTCTGAGCTTGGGACTGGGAGCCAGAAACTGCTGAGCTCTAATCCCGGCTCTGACAGTGACTCCCTCTGTGGCCTTGGGTAAGTCACTGAACCTCTCTGCCTCAGTTTTCCCAGCAGTAAAAATAAGATCAGTGATCTTTAGCTACCTTTCTTAGTGAATTTGGGAGTCCTGAGTTAGTATTTTAAGAGGTTTAGAAATTCAGAGTAGCTTAAAATAAAAATTCTGTTATTTATAAATGTCCTTATTGGTGATATTCGTGCTGTTGCTAGATATTCACATAACTCTGGCATTCCTTTACTTAGCCTCACCTACATTCCAGCTCTTGAGTGTTTCTAAATGTGCATTTCACATCTCCGCAGGTCAGCTGATTTTATTTGGTTAAGCTGGTTTTGGAAGTGTTTTGATGTCTCGCCTCTTCTATCTCTGTGTCATTCCAAGACACAATCCCAACCAAAAAAAACTTTCAGGCAGCACCAAATTAGAGCACTGGAATGATGTGGGCATGTGTGCTGTGCCTAATTAAGTTTTCCTCTTTCTTGGTCAACTTATGGAAAAGATACATTAAATGTATTTGTCAGCAGTTCATCTATCAAGTTCCCTCACACTTCTAATTGTAACAGGAACACTACATACAGACCATGACTACAGAGGGTATTTTTCAGAAGGCCAGTGTATCCCCTCATCTCAAACCAAAAAATAGCTTTTAGAAACATTCAGGAAACTGCGATCTTGAATTTTCCGTCATTCATAGCCAAGACTGTTGGGGCATCAGAATCCTTGCCTATATTTAAGCTATGGTACCAGGTGCATCTTTGCTTCAAAGTCCATATACATACAGAGTTTTGAATCCCAATGTCTTTTCTGTCATATCTTTTTCTGTGTCTCTCTTCATGATGGCATGTGTGCCATTGCCTTGTAAGAGATCTTAGCAGCAGCTGCAGAAAGGGTTCTTACAAATACACTTATGTGGTATCATTAACTCAGCCTGATTCTCTTGTAGGTCATCCTCAGCCAAGCTTACTCTAAATTTCTTCTTGGAGTTCTAGAAACTGGTTTAAGAAAATTGCGATCCTTATTGTCACTAAGAACCATCTATATTCTTAACTGCTACTGTCAGTCAGTTAAAGCTTCCTGAGCTCTGAGACCATTGCTTCATCAAGTATTATGCATCACTAAGTCCTCTAAAACTAATTCACATCTCAGTAGGGTGGTCCTGAAATTGCTATTTGGATAAAGTTTTCTGAGATTACTGCCTTGTAATTAGAAGCGAGCCTGAAATACCATTTATATATTAAAATGTTTGTCTGTTCTACATTTTATATTTATATAACAAGTAGGGAAAGCCTAAAACATTACACTCTTCTGCAGAGTATCTCTCTCTCTCTTCAAAATATCTTCTTCAAGATTAGCTTTCAAGTGGAGTGTTGGGATGGTCTTCAGGGTCCCATGTCTTAAGTCCTTCAGGCACTGATGAATCTAAATAGAAAGAAAATCCTCATGAAGCTGAAGAACCTAAATAAAGTGGGGCCATGCTATTCCTTCATAATGTGCAAGTTCTCTTGTGCATTAGTGCTGCTTCAACTAGAACAGTCTTTGAAAGCTGTGCCAGCCTACTGAGACTCACCCATTCTATTCTCCACCATCCTTATCAAAATACTCTTTTTTTATCCAAAAAAATGATCTTCAAGTCCTAAATCCAACATTCTAGCAAAGGTTTTGGGGTTTTTGTAGACTTCATGTTGAGAAGAAGTGGCAGAAACGTGAAGAACCACTGTAAAGACATTAGGTACTTTCCTCTGTTGTGAATGCTAAATACTAGTTCTACTGATGCTCAGTGATTCATGCTGCCTGAAAAGTGACCACAGTTTATTCCAAGAATAACTTGGAGTAAAATATTTAAATTGAAATAATATTTTTTTAACATTTCAAATAACTCCATGGGAGAATATTTTCAGATTTTAGTGGGGAATTGTAATAGTCTCATGTTACATTTTGCTTTATAGAGAAAATATGAATGCTTATTTTTGCAGCTACTTTAAAGTTATTGTAATTCCTGTACAAATAAATAAACTAATTTTTCAGATAGATAAGATTTCTAGAGATATCTTTTCTTTCAAGATTCCTTTTTCTGAACTCATATTTGTATTGGGAGGTTTCTTCTAGTGCCCAATCCCCTCCTACTATGCTAGCTTAGGAACAGGACAGATTTAGATTCAGTGAGGTAAAACTGGTTTACTGATTAATTCTTAGGAACTGAAAATTTTCTTTGTGGTACGGGTTAATCTATATTTAAAACCAGTTAGTCCACTGTAAAATGAGCTACATCTTGATCCGTTTGAGGTCTGAACTGTCACTTTGAGTAAGTAAACGAAAGCTGATTCTACCCCAGGCAACAATAGTAATTTTCCAATAATCTGTTTCATGGTTTTGTGGAATAAATTTTGTTTTCAGTAAAAAAAAAAATCCAACAAAACCTGCATTGGTTGTTTCTATTTTTTCTATACCTTGAAACCAGAATTATGAAATATAAATAAAGCCACATCTGTAACTTGGGGAATTCAATGACTACTGTGTCATAGTATGAACTCACCCAATAAATTGTTGACATCTAAAAATGTTCAAGTGCATACAGCACTTTAAAAGATAAATTTTAGGGAATGCCTAAATTGTTGAGTTGGTCCTGATAAACAAAGAAACAAAAGACATTCATAACTTTAATTTGAAATTCATTCCAAATGTTATTATTTTCTAGTACATCAGAAGAAGGTAGTATTTTTATATAGGGGTAAGATTCTCATCAATCTCTAAATAAATAAATAAATGGAGAACATGAGATTTAAAATGACATAGACAATTGAGATCTATAATGGATGATTCATGTCTCTGCATGGGAAAACTACAGGCCCATCAAAGAGTGACTGCAAAGAGGCTGATACTAAATGTTGTTACTATTGTTTACCACCATATACATTAAGGTAGACCTTTCCAAATACTGAAATAGCATTGTAACTTGTCTAAGAAACAAGCATGTTAAGAATTAATTCTTTAAGTACATTAATAAACAGAAATTGAAATCAAGGGAGCAGAAAGAGTTAAATCACATCCATATTAGTAATGGTAATACTAGGTCTTTCTGTGCTATGACAATTCTTAGCATAACAGATAAACATTCTAAATGGGATTTAGTTTCCTCAATTTACAATTTTAGTTCATTCAGATACTTAAGCGTATTGAAGACATCTTGCATAGGTTTAGCATAAATGACATAGGACCTATACACCATTGAGAGTTGACAGCTGGAAGATGTACAGGAGATGCTAGTTCACTAGCAACTAAATCTCATTCCTCAGCTGCTAAATCAGACAATTTGATACAGTACTGGCCACTCCTTCTGTGTATGCTTCAAGATAGATTGACATTGTATGAAGGTTCTGATTTCTTGCATGAGTATGAGAAAATCAATTTTCATTTATAAGTGATTGCAAAGAGAGACTGAGGAAATGATGCTGAAGATTACTTGTGCAATTTCTTGATTCACTGTAAGTAGCACAACACATTGTAAAAAGAGATTTAATAGATGCTATATGCCATGTGGTTGAACTGAAGGGGACTACAAGTTATATTGTACATGTGGAAGAAAAACAGATATGATAATACAAAGGAGGAAGGAAGCTGGGAAAGATAACACAGAACTTGAGTATATAGTTTAAACCATAATCTTGATGTGCATGTAATATAAAACTATAGAGGTTGGCAGCTGATATGGCACATCAACATCAAGAATGTTAAACTATGCTAAAATTATTACGTATGCTACAAATGTTAGAAGACGAAGCTGTTGCACATACATATCCATTTTTTAACATTTCTATTTTAAGAATACCCCCCAAGATTTCTGTTATATCATGCAAAGCAAGCTAGAATTTCTAGGCTGAACAAAGCAAGCAGTGAATACAGAAAATGAAATTGGTGATACAGTATAGGGATTTTTATAATACAATTAACACATTCTTTCTTAATATCATACTTGAAAATTAATTCAGAAAGTCCTGTCACATTGAAAATGGCCATTTCAACAAGGTACTGATGGAGGCCCTGTGAACAGCACATAATAACAGTTAACAGGAGTGTATTGATTTAAGCCAAGGTGGCCCAGGAAGTGACAGATTTGTGAAAGGTCTAAAGTTATTTTATTAAGAATGGTTTCAAAAGCATGAAAGATATTAAGCTCTTAAGTGTTACTGAAAATCTGTGAAGAGCAGGCACTAACAGATATTTCTGTTCTCCAATATTCCCCTGATATATTTTCACTAAGTATCTGGAACAGAGCTTCAATATTTAGGAGCATTATGTTCACACACAAGTTTACTTTGTGGGCAGAAGTAAAGGATGAAGTTGTGTATTTTTCTATTTAGGTAATTCCTTCTGTGAGGCTTGGTTCTCAGCAACTCCTGTTCACTTGAATATGAGCATGCTAGGGTATGGAGAAAGACAATTCATTTTACGGAGTCATGGTAAAGTGTTAGCCCAAAGCTTGGGCTATTCCTGTATTTCTTTAGAGACTAGCAGTCTCATTAAATGGCTGAGACAGGAGGTTGGAAGTGAACAAAATTGCATGATCCTTGATCTAAAAAAAACCAAGTCAGGGTGGGACAGTAAAATCAAATAGCAAAATATAGAAGAATAGGAGCTTTTCTTTCAACTGATAGCTTCATGGTAGCCTAAACCAATCCAAATCCAGGCTGCCTCAGTCCCATTCTCCTACCCCTCTCCCTGTATATGTCTGATCTCTGTTTTGGGCAGATACTCAGTGCTTATGGAAATGTCTGGGATGTCAAATAGGCATCACTTTTTGCCAGGTTTGCTTATAGCAGCATCAGCTTCTGATTACAGTACTGTAGATTAACCCAAAATAAAGCAGGTAGAGAGCAGTTAAAATTATTCTAGACCAAAACCATGGGGTACATCTGTCTTTATCACATAGTTCTAATGCCTCTTGGGCCATCAAAAACTGCTGCCACATACAGTATGAGGGTTTTTTTTTTTCAGCTAATGTTGCTATTCTTAGTCATTTGTATTTGACAAAGAATTCTAAAAGTTGCCTCTGAGGTGCAGACAAAGTTTATGAAACATGTCCCTTACATGAAATACACTGGTGTACCCTACATGAAGGAGATAAAGTATTTTAAAGCCTATATGCTGAACTACAGAGAATTCTGTATTTTTCTGGAGGAAGGATTTTAAAGGTAGCCTCTCTACTCTCTAATGCACTTTCCTATTTACATTAAAGCATTGAGCAACCTGGTCAATTGAAGGTGTCCCTGCTCGTGGCAGGAACGTTGTTACTAGATGGTCTTTAAGATCTGTTCCAACCCAAACCATTCTAGGATTCCTACTGATGGATATTGCACATCTCTAGGTACAGTAAAGAAATCTGGATTTCACTTAGGACAGAAAGATATTCCCTTAAGTAAAAAAAAAATAAATAAATAAATACAAATGAAGGTTGGAAAGGAAGCAGGATGTTGCTTGGGGAAGTTCTTTTGGAGGAACATTCCTGAGACCTAGCTGGACATGTGATAATGCAACCAAAAAAAGCTTCCCACAAGCCAGTTCTGACCAGTGAGTCATAAAAATAAAAGGGGGAAGCATGGTATCAGTGGAAATTATGTATTTAATCTCTGTAAGTAGCTGAAAATAAATTGGCTGAGATCTGCAGGACTTGAGTGCTTTGTAAATTTTGGAAGCCAATTACAAATAATAATTAAGACCCTAAATCTTGTGATAGGGGCCAAAATTAGGAAGGGAGGGAAGCACGTAAGCATAGTATGGTGTTTCCTTTAGTACCTGAGATCCATATCAACCCAACATAGATCAAGGAAACAAGATAAGGAGTATCCACAGAGCATCTAAAGTAGATTGTCACCCTACTCCACAAATCACCTGCCAGTCTGGGGCAAATCCCAGGTGAGGGTCTCCTCTGAATGAGAAGGAAGCTCTAACTATTGACCTTATTGCTGCTTTTTAAAAAATAATAATTATTATTATTTTTATTTTTTTTCACTGAATATGTGTGAGACTTGAGAGATGTTGCTTCCCTCCCTTGGTCATTTGTTTGTGCTGGATTCAGAGCTGTACTTAGGCATGGTTTGAGCCTTGGTAGCAGATTAGGAGGTCTCTGATGATGACTCAGGAGTATTTGGCTCCTGAAACACTGTTTTCAGGTAATGTTAGATAGAGCTTTGCCTCTCAGACCAAGGTACTTCTGAAAACCTCTGAAACTTCTCAGACATTGATGAATCTTTTTGTCGTGTTCTGTCTGCACCCAGTATTACTTTACTTCAATTCAGCTTGAGTGGAAGCTTGGCAACTAAGCTCTGACTAAATTAAGACTTAAACAGAATCTAGAGGAAGGATACCCATAAGGATTGAAAGATAATGTAAAAATCCCTGGAGCTAAATTGTAACTGATGACAGCTCTTGTGAAAATGTAGGTAAAATACATCCTAGTCCCAGAGAAAAATCAAAGAACAACCAAACATGAAAACTGTCTGTGCAGAGTTACATAAATCACAAAAAATTATTGAACTTGCCAAAAAGGTGGCTAACAGGGGAGATGGAAATGAAGCCAGTAACAATCGATGACTAATTCAACATTATAAAATCATAGAGGAAGAGAAAATATATATGGTGACCTGCAGAGATGAAAGTATAGATAGAGAAAAATGTAGGAGAAAAAAATTAGCAGTTCAGTTATTACATATGGAAGAGTTTCTCAGAGCTGGAAACTCCAACAATTGTTCAGTTCAAAGCTAGCTTGGACAAAGACCTAGAGCTGTGGGGATCAATCTTGTATTGGTAGGATATGAAATAGATTAACTGATTGGTCTTTACCAGCTCTAATATTTGGGTTCTTTTCAAACTGTCTTTATAAAAGTCATAATTGAATAGCTCATAGAGCATATGAGGGGAGGAGTTGTGATGCTCTGAGATTGCCTTGAGTCATGAGACAGACTTAATTTTTCTCACAGAGATTAGCTGTCTGTTCAGCCAGCCAGACACTGGTTACAGAAACTTGTCATTGAATTATGCTGTGAAGTAATACTTCATCCTCTTTTATGTGACTGAAAGGGTATGTATGGATGGTAAGGTTCATTTCAGTATTACATCAGTCTTATGCATCCTGTAGCCAGAATTAACCCTTCAGAAGAATAACTATTGAGTGAACCCTCTCTGTCCCTGTCTTGACCCATGACCTTTTAGTTATATTTTCTCCTCGGCATCCCACAATGAGGGGAGGAGTCAGTGAGCGGAGGTATGTTTTTTTTGTTGTCTGTTGGGCCTAAGCCATGACACAACTAGAGATGCATTTAGTGTTATAGATGATGTCTTAAGGAATGGTACTGCCTCAGGTGTAGTGCTACTTTGGGTGAAGAGAGAACATCCTCCTTCTCCAACAACCTCTAGACGTTTGACACACAGCTCTAGCATGGGAAGCATCAGGTACCAGCCAGTTATATGAGTTTTTTACTTTGTCTGTGAGACATGACACAGCTGGGGCTTGGGCTAGGACATCAATGATATGATGAGATTTCTTTCTGAGAAAAGTGAATTTTGAATTCATAACTAGGCACAGCCTGTCTGAGCCAAGGACATGAGTAAATGTGCCCAGATTTACTATCCAGCCAGGTGACTAGATGCCTACCTAGATCTCCACAGGACCTTTAATTTTCTGTCCCCACTGGCATGTAAACAGTCTAGGTATCTCCAGAAGGAAATTAAATTTCTTCAGGCTATTTCTTATCCAATGTAAAAATAAAAATGCCTACATGTTTCATGGAGAGCTGTCTGTATCCTCTGTTCTGTTCCTTGCTAAGTGTCAACTACTGGGCTTGGATAGACTATCCTGTGTCTTCTTCATGGGACTTCAAGATTTGCCACACTGTGGTTTAGCTTTTGGAAGAGGAATGAAAAATGGTCTGGTTAGAGATACTTGCCTGGTGATCATGGCATTTTCTGCAATGCAGGAACTGGGGATTCAGAGCCCTTTGCAATAAATAGGCCTAGATACAACTTAAATGATTGGTCTACTAGACTGATATGCAAAAGATGAATGGTCCTGTTGTCATAATCCTTGGCCAAATTATGTCCATGTCTTTCCTGACTCCTGGTGCTTAAGCCAGACTTCATATTCTTGTCTGCCTGAAGCTGGAGGATAGCAGAGGGAACTAGATTTAGAAAGACATATATCCATGTCCTCAGAATTATACACTTCTAAGTGTGTTACCAATGAAAATGTTTAATTTTATTAAAATGTAAATTCCATGCCAACATCAGAGATACCTAATAAATATAAATTCTAAAAGATATGCAAATCAGAAGACTGGCTTTGGCAGGTTTAGATGTTTTAGGCAGCTTGCCTTATCCTTTTGTGTTACTCGTCAAGTGATCATTGCAGAGTTTTGCACTCAGACTTTTAAAATCTTTCCATAGTAGGTTACTGTTTGTGGAAGAAGAAGAAATTGTATCTGCTATGGAATTTGAACTCAGGCTGTGTCATATCTCAGCTACTGCAGGCAATCCAAGGATCAAACTTACCCGTATAACACTGGAGTAAGCATGTTCAGTGGAGGCTGGGGAGTGATGCAAAGCACATTTGAGAGAGGCAGACTCCAAACATCTAAGTTTGATGCCTAGCTTTATTTTTGTAGTCATATTTTATGTCTTTATTTTTAAGTTAAATCATCCTCTGGTGCTTTCATTCCAGGAAACAATTTGACCTGGCAGAGTAGAACTTTGTTTTCACTTCTGTTTCATTTGTTGTTTGGGAAAGGAGATAAAGTACATACTTGAACTTTTTAAATATGAGAGTCATCCCATTTTCCAATAACCTGTGTTGCATTAAACAAACTACCTTTCATCTCTGTTTTTCTTTTGTGAACTGCTGCCTTCTCTTTATTCTCATTCTTGATGTAACCAACTCTACTAAAATCAATGGTATTGCATCAACAATAAATGTATGTGTTTATATTAGAACAGTAGGTCTTCTAATTACAATATTAATGCTCTGTCAAATGGCTGTGTTTCATCAGTAATCTCCTAGTCCTTCTTAATGATACAATATAAAAGACCACTGACAGATGTTTAAAATTATATTAGTAAGTCAAGCCAAGAGTACTTTGGTAGCATACTAGGCAGCTGAGCTGTTCTGCTCAAGAGAGTGTGAAAATGTCTCCACCTGCATTACTGAAATAGTCACACTGTTCTGAGGGGTTGTCATCTGAGTATTGAGATCAATATATATACTTAGTAATGCAGAATCCACTCCCATTTCATGCTCTAGAAGTAATATTTTATTTTTCATTTAGGAAAATCAAAAGCAAACTGGGCCAAAATGTTGTATTATACTGTGTTTTGTGCCAAGCTTTTATTATTTTTAATTCAAACATAAAATAAAACTGTAATAAGGTAATAGATACGTTGTGTCTTCAATGGTGAACTTGAAGGAAGTAAAGGGAGTTGACAAAATCACATCTTCTTCAGTATAGATTTTTTTTTGTGAAAGCAAGAAATGCAGGATTTTATAATGCATATATATATTTAAAATGTGTTAAATGAATGAACTTTTAAATGAAACAAAAAATTTTGGACCATCTCCCAAGCTGTTATAAAAGTTGCTGACAAAGCAGTATATATTTGAGTGTTATTCCTATTGGAAGATACAGTAGTGAACATATTTGTCAGCTCTTAACAAAATTATTGAACTACAGAGAATTTGCAGACAACACAATTTTTGAAAGGATAACAAAAATAGACATACACAGAACATCTGCCATATAAATGTCCGCTTTCATACAAAGAATTCTGCCATGAAACTGAGCATTAGATTAAAAATTGGCACCACAGCTTAGAGGAATATTTAGCTAGCCTGTAAAAAGTTAAATATCTGCACAGCAGGGCTTATACGGCTTTACAAGGAAATCTTCATTACAGTGTTATTAAACTTACACAATATCACAGAATCTGAAAGAAAAAAAAACAAAACAAAACAACAACAACAAAAAGAAAACCTGTAACAAAACCATGCTTATTTGCAGTTACTAGATGTTTTTGGTTTGTGGTGTTTGTTTGGTTCTTTAGTATATGTTACATTACAAATTAAAGTGTGTGGTGTTTTAGTTGAAAGGTTGTCCTGTGAACTGTGAGACTAATGAAGCAGCAGTCTTTATTCCATGTAATCCTGACTAGTTTTCCTTCATGTTACCCAATACTCCAAGGCCCCCAGCCCTTCTCAGAACCTGGAAATGCCTCTAGGTCTCTTCTGTGTCCCATGTCTCCCGTCCCTACTATATTCTGTACTTCTTCCCTCCTGCCAAATCCCACTGATACCCTATCTGTCATTTTTGCCCTGCTGGCAGTAAGAATGGGCTGTTTGTGCTGACTGAGCATCCAGCTGCAGTCCTCCCCACATTAAGCCTTAATTTGTCATTCATAATTTTTTTACTCTGTCCTGTTGCCAGCCTTTCAAGTATTACAGGGCTTTGTGTTTTTGAGATCTCTATCAAATTTAGTTGAAAGTGGTCTGCAGACTCAAAAGTTAGTCGTTTGAGAAGAGACTATTAAACGTAATTATTAGAAACCAGGTTTGGAGTCTTAAGTAACAAAGTTAGTGTGTCCTTGTTGATGTTTTTCAGAGGGATTTTTATGGATTGATTTTGTATGTATCACAAGTTATCACAGCTTTGCTGACAAAATTATGCACTGAAAGATATAATGGAGGTCCCAAGACTATTATAAATATTTCCAAGAGTACTACAAATCCTAGGGCTTGTTTTTTTGTTTTGTTTTGGTTTTGGTTTTAATGAGGCCTTGATCCAGGCACAGCCTTACTCACAAATCATCTACAGATTGTGAATTTTTTGCTAGCATCATCAAGCCTGAAGACATGCTATACTGTATTGACTACAGCATCAACTATGAATTTGTGGTACAAATTCTAAGTTGTCAGCAATGCTGCATGAATAAAATTGCACTGAATTCTCTGTATGTTGTTTCAATAATAGCCCCATAATTCCATGTCCAGAGAGGAGAATGATCTCAAATAAACCTTCTCATAAGATTTCCTTTTCAATGATAGTTTCATGACTTCTTACAAATGCAGAGGTAGACAATAATTATGTCAGGAATATAGACTTTTATCTATAACCACGTAGTTCTGTGCATGAGGGTATCTTCCACAGACCTGAGAAGCTAAGAGTCAGTCTCTGCTCCTCCACAACTGAATCTGGCCTATTCTGTGATCCAGCTTTAGAGCACTTGAACCTTTCTTGTAGCCAATGCTTCCGGGACAGACATCAAGTGAAGCAGAAGTGAGCATGGATTTCACATGACTTTTTCTCAGCAGTATGGGAGTAGTTTCCAAGCATGTTGTACATGGATGAGTCTTTAATGTTGAGCAATTACTGAGGATTTTTTCCCCCTTTGTTTTTTCCCTTTTCCTTCAGAGCAGAACTGAAACCCCAGCCTCTTTGCTTGCTAATGTTGTTTCCTGAGACTTACTAGACATTGAAGAGCATAATTTATTGAGCTTGGTTCAGTAATATTCTGTTGACCATCATCTTATTGCACTGCTTCATACTGGCTGTACTATATAATGTAAGAAAAATTCAGGGTTTCACTGTTAATATATAATGGCACCAGTAATTGAATTGCGGGAAGAGATTTGCTAATCTTTGATGTTCTCTTCTTTCTGTTACTTCTTTATGTTCTGGCTATGATTTCCAAGTGTTCATTTTTTTGTTTGGTTTTGTTGTTGTTCTTTGGGTTTTTCTGTTTGTTTATTTTGGGGTTTTTTTGTTGTTGGTGGTGGTGGTTTTGTTTTGTTTAATTTTGATTAATTTTGTTTTTGTTTTTTTCCTTCCTTTTCATAGTATGTGTGAAAAGGTCTGCTGTTGATGAATAATAATCAAACACTTTCAAAGATTGTCCTGGTTTTGACTGGGATAGTTTCAGCAGGGAAAAAGCTGATTTTCCTCTTAGTAGCTGGAATAGTGCTATGCTTTGGCTTTAGTACTAGATTTGTTATGAGACGAATGTTGATAACACATGAAAAAACATGGTTTTAGTTCTTGCTAAGAAAGAAAGGACTTTTCAAAACTCCCCAAGTTTTGCTAGTATGCATGTGCACAAGAAGCTGGGAGAGAGCATAGCCAGAGCAACAGATCCAAACTGGCCAATTAAATATTCCATATCATGCAACATCATGCTCAGTATATAGATGAGGGTGAGGGTTGGCTAGTAAATCAGTCTCTTGCTCTTTTGGCATTGTGGTTTTTGGGATTTCTCTCCTCTGGGATCACTAGCCAGGGACATACTGGGCATTGGTCAGCAGTTGGTGAGCAGTTGCACTGTGTATCACGTTCATATATTGTATTATTGTCAGTATCGTTATTGTTGTTATCATTACTGTTATTTTTCCCCCCAATTATTTCACCCCACAAGTCTTTTTACCTTTACCTTTCCAATTCTCACACCCAGGAGGAGAGTGAGTGAGTGGCTGTGTGGTATTTTAGTGGCCTGCTGGGTTAACCCATGGTAGTCCTTTTTGGCACACAAGGTGGGGCTTGAATGATTGACATTACAATAGATTTGACCAAAATGTGTTAATCTTTTCAGTAAATGAATAACATCCATTAAGTAACTGAGTTCTGTAAAAGCCCATAAGATGTCGGTAACATTGCTCGCAAGTTATTTCCAACTGGATTATTCTTAAATGGCCTAATATGAGTGCAGAAAGAAACTAATAGGTTATATTTCTTAATACTCTGATACTATCTTTGTGTGCTATGAATTCTGGAAGAGTCTCCTTTAAAAATCGTATTCCATTAGGAGGCAATAAAGAGAAAAAGATGAAAGAATAAGATAACTGCAACAAAGATTATTAACCCTCTAAAATAGGGTTTATGTCTGTGATTGTAAAGTTTATAGTATATTTTTCAGTAGAATATTTTGGTCCAACTGTGCCTCTTAGCTCCAGGAATGTTCCCAGAGCTCTTATGATATAATTGCCACAGTGAAATTGCATACTTTACCTGACCCCCAAAGAGGCCTCCGTGGTGCAGGTGACAGGAGCAGGAACAGAACTGAGGGTTTGGAAAGGGGAAAAACTGCAAAACACAAATCTATTACTATTAGATATGTTCTACACTTAAATCTCGACAGGGGAAGACTACGGGTGCTTTTTCAGCTTGAATAAAGACTTCAGATTTTGATTAATTCACACAAATGGACATTGAGTAAAACAGGTAGACTGAAGCAAAAATCTGGCAGTTGAATGTGAGGCTGGGCTTTCATTTTTATGCTGTGAATGAGCTAGAGTGGATAATATTTGTTGCACCATTGTGCAAACACACTGTGTATATAATTGCAATATAGTTGCATTTTACATGACCAGTTTGCAATCTTCAGAATAAGTATAAACTTTTGCAAGAGTTTTACTGTTTATTTTTCAAGATTTAAAATCAATCAAACAAACAAGCAACACAAAAAATACCCAAAAAGCAAAACACAAAAACAACAAACAAAAACATTTTCTCAGTTAAAAAATAACCAAACAACAATGTCCAGCTGAGAAAATTGGAATTTCAGAACTTTCTGCATGTCAATGTGTGTAAGTTTTTTTCTCATCTTTGATATGTTTGACCTTGTTTAAATTTCCACTGTTCTGTTTCAGTGATGAAAATCAAGAAATCTGAAAATTGCCAAGGGAGGTGGTGCTGTATATAGAAACCAGCCCCATGGAAAAAGACCTTGGGATCCTGGTGGACAAGTTGTCCATGGGACAGCCATTTGTCCTGGTGGCCAAGAAGGCCAGTAGTATCTTGGGATGTATTAAGAACAGTGTGGCCAGCAGGTCAAGGAAGGTTCTCCTTCTCTCTTGGGTGTCAACCACACCACACAGCTTGCTATCATCAGCAGATTTGCTGAGGATACTTTCAATCTCACTGTCCATGTCTCCAACAAAGATGTTAAACAGCACTGGTCCCAAAACTGACCCCTAAGGGACACCACTTATCACCTGCCTCCATTTGGACATTGAGCCATTGACCACAACTCTCTCGGTGTGGCCAAATGACGTTCCACAATGTTCTAATCAGTGTTTATTCTGTCAGATTGTAATTCTGTTTGTTTTTTCAAATGTATGTGTGTGTAATAGAGGAAACTTGAAAATCGTAATAAAGCAGCCAAACTGTACTTAACTTGAAACCTATATTTCAGAGATATGAGCTTTAATTAAAATAATTGGTAAACATGTATTATGAAAACTATGAGAAGTCCTTCTAATCTGTTTAGCAAAGTAGCATTTTAAAATGTTTCCTTTGCTATTGTAACAGAAGTCCTTTTCAGCATAGACAGGGTGCTTGCTGATGTTCCAGGAAAAATGCATTGACATGCTTTAAAAATACCTGAGAATCAATATTTACAACTTTTAATTCAAACTTCTAAGTTGAGCTTTTGGAAACTTCTTCATATCTTTCAGGCTGTGAACTTAAATTTTTATAGATACATTGCAAGGAATTTGGAGGATAGCCATTCGGTTGCTACCTAGGAGTCAAGTGTGTTTTACGTTGCTTTCTAGGTTGATGCTGACCCTAAAATATTTTTCAGGCTTTCTGGGGACTTAGGTGGGGTTAGGTTTGGCACAATAGAACATACTGAAGCTTAAACAGAAGAAATACAGGGTTTTCCCCAGACCATATGCACCCTGGTGTATCAGTGTTAATGTACACACATTTATATTCAATTCAAGAACACAAGGAAAGTAGAGATCAAAGGTGGAAATGGGTAGAAATTATAAATGCTTGCAGGACTAGGTAAAGCTGCATATTAAATGATTAAAAAATGCTTTATTTAAGGTATAGAAATATTACTTTAGGCATAATTTAATGTATTACTATTAGTGTTGTTCTAGTGATTTCTAGAAAGAAAAAGAATTCAGTCTGTATTCTGAGTATTATTGCACAACTACAGCTTTGAATCTCTTCTGTAGGCATTGTGTCACAGAAAACCCATGTGACACAGAATTCATATACTGAACTTGCTAATAAGTTATTTGTGTCATCCTGAAATCTTTTCTTGAAAAAGAGATAAGCACTAAAGACTGCAGCCTTATTCAGCATTTGTGTACTTAACTCTCATGCAGAAAGAGAGGGTACATTTTTTTGTGATACTTGAAAGCCAAAAAGACAGAATCTCTCACTTTTTATTTAACAAGCAAGTCTGCTACACATTACAGAACAGCTTGAATTGTATTCTGTTTTCAGTGAAATACATTCTTTTCAGTTTGTCTCCTCATATATGCTGTTCTGCTGGGTTTCTTTGTGGCTTTTTTGGGTTTGTTTGGTTCTTTTTTTCTTTTTCTTTTTAACCTTTATCATATGCTTGCTTTAATTATTTGTTTAATGATAGTCTACGTAATTATCATTGATTTTTTTTTTTTTTTAATGCACAAATTATTTTACTGAATGTTAATGTACTGAACTTGTTCAGGTTACTGAGTGATTAAAGGATAGAAGGATTTCTGGTGCAGCCCCTAGAGATGTGTTTTATAGAGTCTGTGTTTTAAACCATGATCCCACTGAAATTAGGGGAAGTCTTCTGGTTCACTTCAATAAAGTCAGAACTTCACCTCAGTTTGAAGAGCTCCAGAATCCACATGATGTCATGTGGCATTTGCCTCTGAGAGGCCAGGCATTTGCACTTCACAACTGTACGTTTGAAAACCCCGAAACTTGTTTTCCTTGTAATGCTGCTGAATTTACACAGTAACAATACAGAAGTTTGCTTTCTAATATACTTTGGATACCTTCCTTTCTCTGTAACAGACTGGAGTTTCACTGCAGATTTTGAACTTGAGTATGATATCACAATTGCAAAGACAGTGTAAGTGTTTAGAGCACAGCATTTTATTACTGCAGAACACAGAATTTGGGAAATTGATCATTTTTCTTCTTTCCCTCCTGTGGTTCAGCTTTTGGCAGGTCTGCTTGCTGCATACAGAGACTGATTGATCTCTCACAGTGTGGAAATGGCAGGTGCTTGTTAGGCCCCCAGTGGGACTTACTCCAGTCTGCAGAGATTTCACTTTCTTCAAATAGTATTCTTAATAGGCTCCATCTTTTGGTCTCTCAGTCTTTAACCAGCAAACAAAACCTGAACCTGTTAAATATATCCAGTATTCCATGTTTTAATTATGCTGCTTTAGTGCACAATGAACAGACACCTGGCTTTTAAAAGGGAATGAGTGCTTGACAATGAGTGCTTGACAAAGGATAGATTATATTATTCAGATTATCTTTAGTCCACATCATTCTACATTTAAACAAAAACAAAGCCTTAATAGACAGGATTTTAACTCAAAATACTGCCTTCTCAACAGGTAAAATGACAATGGATGCTATGTTTTAAGGAACTGGGGACTCATTAATAAAGAAAAAGATTTCTTAACAAAAAAGAAATGAAACGTCATTTTGTAGGTTTTTTAAAAATGTGATTAAATCATTGATCTGTTTGTGAAATAGAGGTTTATAATGCTTATCTTTACACTTCGGTTATGAATTAGCCTTGTATTTTCTCTGAATCATTAATTGAATTAATTTACCCTCTAATATTAGAAGCACTAGTTGTCAGCTAAGTTGTCCGTGGATTTGGGAAAGCTGATCGTGTTGCTAAATAATGTTCTAAGAAGGAAATTTTAGGAAAACTTAAAACATTGATTTCAAAAGATCAAGTGGTAAGACTCAAAAATAATACTAGATAAAGGCTTCTAATGGTCTTAATTTAAAATATTTCACTACACTCCTAGGGCAAACTTGTCTAACATCAATTGCCAGTCATGGGATCTTATTTTACAATTTTTTGCTGGATTGGCAAGCGCATTATAAAAATCTTTACAGTCTATGACTGAGTCACTTCTTCATTCATCTTTTCCTTTGATAAGAGTGTGTCAGATTCTCTGAATTGCTCTGGTCTGTTTTCGTTCCTTTAATTATTTTCTCAAATGTCTCTCTGAAACTCCTCCATTCTATCTGAGATCTAGATTACAATTTTAGCAGGGCTGAGCAGAGTGTTACAGAATTGGTTGTATCTTGGACGGGACTGCTCTACTCACTTAGTAGTGAAGGTCCTCCCTTTATAGGAGCATTAGGTGAGTATCTTAAAGAAAGTTATAATCAGCTGAATCACAGTCCCACAGCAATTTGCAGTTATTTTAGCCCAGAATCTTGTATAAAATCCTGTAAGAATGGCATTCTTTCTCCATGTAGATATAATTTATTTTTTCTTTGCCATAGAATCTATTTATTTATTTATTTTTGTCATTTTCACAAATTACCAAGCAATCACAATTGTTCTATAGCAGGGATGAGATCTGCTCATTTACCTGCTCCCATTATTCATGTTACTGTATATTTACCAGAGGTGATTTGGGGTGTTGATTATGTTGCAAGTTACTTATGTAGAGGTTAAAAACCATAGGGCCAAGAAGCGACCTATTTGCAAGAGAAAACAATTAAGATTTTTTGTATTTGATAGGCAGCCAGCTGCCTGTTTTTAATGAGTTCCTTTTTTTTTTACCTTTATAATTTTCTAAGATCCAGATATCTTTCAAGTAAAAACAGTTTTGAAACTGAAGTTTATCAGCATATCAGTTGAATCAGGATTTCCTTTGCACGCACACAGAAAATGTAAATGCTGTGAAATAAAAGTTCATGTATAAGGTCTTTCTTTGTGGTCTTCTGGATTGTCAGCTGGCTTCTAGTAACTTCTCCATTAGGTTTTTAGACATCATTGATTTGTATAAAAGCTTGAGGATGCTTCATATAACAAGAAAATACTAGTTCTACAAGTGGATTCTTTACTACGATTCTAGGATTAGATTTTCTTATTTCTAATCTAAAGAACAGATTTTCAGACCTCTACATTGAAATGGATAGGGTAGTTAAGATTTTGTTTTGCTGTTGGAGTATCTCATGCTTTCAGCATAATTTTACAACATAACACATACTACTTTTATTTTGTAGAAAGGAATAGAAAAACTCATAGTGTCTTAGTCCATAAGCGATTTTCTATATGTTTAAAATGTTGCATCAAAAGTAGGGTAAAACCTCTGCAAAATCCTTGAGGGCTGCTTAGGGAATCTTGACAGTCCTGTGCCTGTCCATCCTGGTTTTATTATAAGAAAGTCTATCCAAGACTATGAGAAAGGCAATAAAATATGTAAGTTTATCTACCAAATTAAAAGTTAGGTTGTGTGAAATATTCAGGTTGTACTTAAGACAGAAGGAATTCGAGTACCTTATCTATGGGGCTCAACATTTCACGGGCATCAGTTACAAAAAGTTATGAACGGGTGGAAATTTTTATTTCACCCTTGTAAAAGTGTTTATTAGCAAACTGTGACATTTACAAGGTGTGCCTGTCTATGCAGACTCTCAGATTTGTGCCAATGAAGGACAGTCACAAACATTGTTACCACGATTTCTATCCACTTAAGTGCATAGAACTGCTCTGTTGGATTTCTACCCTTAAAGTTACACATGAAACTGAAAATTATCAATCTGTTCCTTGACCCAGAATACCCAGAATAACAACCAGTCCTGCCACTGTTTAAGGACAAAGCACATTGGATTTCTCCTTTTTCTTGCAGAGTCAGTGATGTTTAAAGTGTTACTACAAATGTTTTAATTTGTGATACTGAGCAGAAACATAGACCATCAAAAGCATGTAGAAAGACTGATAATCTTCAAAGGGACATCTCAGACTATGCCACACAGCATTTCTACTAAATCAAATATGAGGTCTTGTATTGTTTTAATTCATGCTGCAGCCTATGGGAACTGGCCTGAATGAGGGCTAAATAAAAATTCCTAGGAATATGGTCTTTGTTTAATCTGTTAAAATCAAATATATGAGCTTGGATTTTTTTTTTTAATTTTTTTTTATTTTTATTTTTTTTTTACGATTTATGCTATTTTTAAGCTACCTGAGGTGTACTCTCTAGAATTGTGCTGCTTGTGGGATTTCTGTGTGGCAGCTTGGTGAGTAGACAGTATCTTAAATTCCTAGAAGAGATATTACATTAAAAGGGGGACAGAATGAGCTCTGTTCAGGTAATAAGGTGGAGACACTTTTCCTGAATTCTCAGAAACTTCTTGTGTTAACTTAGTTATTTCTCCTTAACTGGTCTCAATTGCATTTCAAATAAAAACACAGTATTGATGAAGTAAAAGAAGTATCATTATTGTGATTTAGTAACATATCATCTAAGAAGTAATACATTAGTGTTCTCATTCCAGAGCAGCTGCTGTAGCAATAAAAGAAAACACATTTTAAAAGCCCTGGATTATTCAAATGGGTCCATCTCCAGTGAACTTACACCCTGTTATGGCGTCAAGTTAGTTTCCTCACTTTTAGCAAACAGAATAATAATTTAAAAAAAATAATTACCTTTCATTTCCAAGTTATTGTTTTTTGGGGGTTTTTTTAATGCTTTGTATTCCTTGAATTAAGATTATATGGATTTGTCATTTGCATTCTTTATTTAGATTAGAAATACAAGTTTTGAGAATTGTATTAAAAAAACAACAACCAGGGATTTTAACTTCTAGGATGAAAAAAAACACATGAATGGCTGGGTTTATTATTTAGATAAGAAATACAAGTTTTGAGAATTGTGAGTATTAAAAAACAAAATCAACCAAGGATTTTAGCTTCTAGGATGAAAAAACCCACCTGAATGCAATTGATCAAGCTGACATTCAACCATGCTCCAATTTGGGCTAACACAGGGATAGAAACCATTACCACTACATTCCCAAAGGCTATTTAAAGTGATTGCACAATATTAGTATCAATTTTCCATAAAACAGTATTTCTTTCTATAATTTTAAATGCATAAATGGTGAATAATTTAAATAAATGAAGACATAAGTAACTTCATTCACCAAAAGACTTTTTAAATACAAGCCCTTTTATTTTATGCTAGAGAAGGCAAGGTACATGAAGTGCTTAGCTCAGTAAATAAAAAGGGATGATCTTCTACAGGAAAGTAAATCTTGCTTAAAGATGTAACCAGTACTGTACTGTTAGTGCAAATCCAGTTACGTACAACAGTATAGGAATCAAATCAGCTCACTGGTGCCTTCACATTCAAGACCATTTTCAGTAACAAAGGACACTGCACTTAATAATTTTAACCTCATTTTTTGAGTCTACCTCAGAAATGACAGACATGTTCCTGTTTTAACAAAATGCTCAAGCTGTCAGACAGTAAGTGTACTTAATGTGCTGCACTGTATGAAGAGCCATTAGGACACATCTGTTTAGTAGAACACAAATTCTTTGCCGTACTGAGATTTTTTATTTCACCTGAAGAAATGCCATTTTATTCTGGCAAAATTAGAATGAAAAGTCACTGGATTTTTCATCCCCTTTGAGCTTTGTGAAGTCAGGAATTGTTAATGGTGTTTGTTTCAAAGTTGAAGAGTGGCATTAAGTACTCCATGTCTAACACCAGGAGTGCTTTCAAAAAGGAGAAACAAAAGATAAGGTTCCAGCTAGTCTCATTTCTAAAAAATTAATTCAGTCATAGCCACTGAAGTTAATAGAACAGCATTTTAAAATTTTTGAAAGGATCATTTGAAATTTAATGAAGTTTTTTTGTTCAAAGTTTCATTCCTGATAAAACAGTTTTCTGTCTTACCTATTCAACATCTCTGTTACAATATGTCTATATAGACCACAGAAAGAGCCTTGAGGTATATGCTTCTTATTGTCAATAGGAGTCACCATTTAAAGATCAAGATTTGCCAACACTTTCAAATACATCTGCATGCCACAATTATTTTCTATTTTAGGCTGTAGGTAGGTTGGCTATGGTTGGGTGCCAGTCACCCACCAAAGTTTCTTTATCACTCCCCTCCTGCACTGGACAGAAGAGAGAAAATATAATTAAAAGCTTGTGGGTCCAGGTAAGAACAAGATCACTCAGCAATTACCATAATGGGCAAAACCAACTTGATTTGGGGAATTTAGTTTAATTTATTACAAATCAAATGAGAGAAGGATAATAAATAAAACCAATCCTTAAAACACTTTCCCTCTACCCCTCCCTTCTTCCCAGGCTTAACCTCTTCCTCGTGATTAATGCACAGAAACAGGGAATGGGAATTGTGGTCAGTTAATTGCATGTTGTGTCTGTCACTCCTTCCTCCTCAGGGAGATGACTCCTCACACTTTTGCCTTGCTCCAGCATGAGGTCCTGCCCATGGGAGACAGTCCTCCCAGGCAGCCCAGCCTGCCTCACCATGGTCTTCACCACAGGATGCAGGGGAATCTCTGCTTTGGTGTCTGGAGCACCTCCTCCCCCTCCTTTTCACGGACCTCGGTTTTTGCAGAGTTGTTGCTCTTACATATTCTCATTCCTCTCTCTGGCTGAAATTGCAACTTTTCCCCCCTCTTAACTATGTTATGTCACAGGCATTACCACTGTTGCTGATGGACTTGGCCTTGCTCAGTGGTGGGTCCGTCTTGGAGCAAGCAGGCTGGCAGTGGGTCTGTCAGACACAGGGGAAGCTTCTAGCTGCTTCGCACAGAAGCCACCCCTGTAGCCCCCCTGATAAGAAGACATTACCCCACAAACCCAATATATAAGTGTAGAACTGGGTGGTAACTGTTGACAAATTCAGATCTTTTTAGTGATGCCTGCTTTATGTTACAGCCTTTCAATTATATGCACTAGTGAAAAGCTGCTGATAATCCTGTTCTAGCAACCTGGGTATAAAAGAGCATTTTGAAGTGCCACATGAAAGAAGACAGTGGTGAATAATAAGCTAGAAAATATGCTTAAGGAATCACTTTGCTATCGTTACCATGTACAAAATATACAGGAAGAGCTGAGGGCTGGCATCTGTTTTTTAGCTCACTTCTGTGCACTGCAAGCTCAGTATTGTTTGCCTACAGCTATTTTTGCACTTATTAAGAATCAGTCAATCATACAGCTCGTAAACAAAAGAAAACTATTTGGTGACTGCATTTCACTTAGATGGCTCTCCAAATGTCCAAATTATGTTTCTCATATGCAAGGTGAAAAAAAATGTGAACTTCCTAATAACTCTTCATAGCTTCACAGTTTGAGCTAGAGAAGGTCTGATGTTTGATCAACTGCATCTCTTATTTAAACCTAGAATTATATCTAGGTTTGCTTTATCAGTATTTATCCAGAAATATCTTCTCTCAGATACAGACCGATGTAAATTGTTCCCGGAAAATCTGTCCTGGCTCCACTGAGTTTTTGCTTTGGCATTTGTTTTACTTCCTGAATAGAGCAGACTTGAGAGGTTAGAAGCTACCATATATTTTCAGTATTTTTTATTTGGGAAGCACTTTTGAGAACATTATTACATGAGTGATTGGTCATAGAGTTTCAGGGGTTTGGTTTTCTGGTAAGATTGCTGAGCCATGGGGTATCCAAATGCAATGCAAGGCTACATACTGACTTTGATTTTCATTCAGCTCTGTAGACTGGAAGCTGCACAAACTTCATATGTAAAATGTTTCTTATTTCTTGAAACTATACTGTCTCAGTACTGATTCTCAAAAAAAAAATCTGTTTACATTGAACCCAAACCAGGCTCAAACACCTTTCTTGTGGAAAAGGTGAGAGAATTAGATTAGCATTGTAAATTCTTGATGCTGTTGACTTACAATACAATTCCAGTTCACATATTCCTGGACTCAACATTAGAATTTCTTTTCTCGGTCTCTCTCTTACTATAGACACAGGAAGGCTCCTCAAGAACTCTATCATGAAAGACTGAAAGCTTCTTGAGCTGCTGTTCAAGATGACACTTTTTTCCTAAGCATTTTTGGTTTTGTTTTTGAATGTGAATGAGGAACAAGTGCAATTCTGAAATCAGCATGGTTAAATTGCCTAATTAAATATGATAACATGTTTTAGTTTTCAGCTGTTGACTAGATTCCTGTAAAGTGATAAAGGCACAGTTTAATTGCATGAGGTGAGCTATGGCTGAAAAAGACAGACACGGAATGGGCTCATTGAAGTGCAGATATTGAGACTCCTATTTAGATTGTATGGAGAATAGCAGACCCTATGAGGGCATGATTTCTGTTATCCTTCTAGCATCTTGTGTATATGGGTAAATTAATAGTTCTCTACAAGTTGCTCTTTTTCTCTAAACACAGCCTCAGTGTGACTATCTGAAGATAGAAATATAGTATAGGTAAGGTGGTCTAACTCTAGTTAAAATATAATAGAATATATCATGTAGAATGTTCCCATATTACTTCAAAAAAATCTAAAGAGGAAAAAATGAGTACATATGCAGTGCAGCACAGGTATATTTAATCTACAATGCAGAGTCTGTGTAGGCAAACAGTGCATGGGGATAAATATGATAACTCTGAATGACATGGCTTGATGGAGAAGGAGAACATGTCCCCAGAAGTGACAGCCTTTATAAAGAATATGACTGTTGTGTAGTTCCTGCACTTTTTTATTTCTTAGTAAGAAAACTAATAAAAATAAATCTGAAAAGAGATGTGTTTTAATTAGATCAATATCCAGGCCTTAGGAAGTTTAACAGCATTTCACTGTCTTTAATGATTCTAATGCTGATGAGCCCAAGGATGAAATAGCTGATCCCACTTTGTGAAGAATCAGAGATAAAATGTCAATAACCTTAAAGAAAACAAAACCTCCTGTGGTTTTTCACTTACAGCACATTTTCAATAAAATGAAACATTTTCTTAACTTTTTGATTAAAACTGAGCAAGATTCTTTGGCCCTCCCTAAGAATAAACTGTGCTCATGGCAAAGCAGGCTTATGCTTTTCTGGTAGAGTAACAAAGAGGAATTTGGTGAAGCCTTAATAATATTAGTGCCAAGAGAAAAATACTGTTCTTTCACATAAAGTTTCCTATGTGTTATGATATCATCATTTCTTAAGAATTAAATAAACAAAATCACAATCTGATTTAAACTAAAGGCACGGGGGGAACAGAACGGCGATGCGGAAAAAGGCTGTTGGATGCAGAAAACAAAGACTGAAAATCCAGGAAAAAAAATAATTAAAAATTCTCCCTATCAGATGATAATCCAAATCGTTCCTTTTAAAAAGAGTAGCTAAAAACAGAAGTGTGTATTTTACACTGAAGGTATCCCTTTAATTGATTACTTGCTACCAGGCAGTCTGATGGAAACCTCCATTAGATTAGGTAGATAGAGAAAACTATATGCATGATTATGGCAAACATAAATTACAAAGTTAGAAATAAAAGTTTATCAAATTTTCCTGCTCACATTTGTGCAATCTTTATATTTTTCAGTGGCAGCGTTGGTTTAGAGAAGGAAAGCTCATAGCAGCAGAACGATTCTGAGACAGAGTGCTGAAGTGTAGGATTCCAAAGACAAGTGAAAGATGTTTTGTTATTGATGCTTCAGCATCTAGTTCAAATAAAGAGAAAGGGATGTTAGAAAAATACTAATGCATTGCGACTGCTATGGGCACGGGTGTGGCTGCTGATGGGCAGCCTCAGGGTGCAGCTGGCCATCATGCTTCAGTATGCTTACTCATCCGCAGTAAAAGTGCAAACCCTAACCTAACTCTGGATTGGCCCTACCAATCTATTTTGGTCCAAGAAAACAACATACTGTCTGATTCTCTCTCTTCAAAAGAGTGTGGCAATAATAGATGACAACAGTCTTTCTCTTTGCCATCAAATTGTGACACTCTGATTTAAAAAAAAAAAAAAAGGAAAAAAGTAATGTAAAAATGCATGTAATTTATCAAGTGCTTACATGGATTGCTTGATGACAGGCTTGCAAGGAAAAGAGTGTATAGTTCACACCTATGAAAAAGCAAGAATGTATCACAGGAGAAAGTAATTTAGTGAAAATTTTAATGATAATTAAAAAAATATATATTTCAGTGTCTTGGTTTTGGTTTGGGGTTTTTGTGTTGTTTTTTAAGTTATTTGGTTTTGCTTTTGTTTTTAAGTCTGACAATGCAGGATATGGTTTAGCACTAAGATTTTTGAATATTCAGTAAGATCCTCAAACGCTGCCCTTTTCTTCTAGTTAGCATTTGGCATGTTTGTTATAATTTTTTTTTTTTTGTTAGAGATTTAGATTTCTAGCGGTAAAATTTAACTGAAAAGTCCTTTTTCAAGTTGCTCCCAAAATAGATTTAAGGCCTCATACAAATTCTGTAATATGCTGTGACATTTATTACATTGTCTACTTTGTCCTTCAGTAATATTCTACCAAGGACAGAAAAAATACAAAAACAAACGTACATCCCTTCTGCATCACTGCAATAATTAAGCCCAGCAAAGTGACTCCTAAGAATGCCTTTCTTATGCCAGGGGCCAGTTTTGTTCCCAGCAGCCTTAAAAAATTAAGAAGAGAGGTGACAAAAAGGTGGAGGAAAGCATACATGACTTACAATGATTGGTCTGTCTCAACAGTCTGTTTTTGACATTATATAGTGTATATTGCAGAAGCTGACCTCTTTTCAAAGGGAGTCACAGCTCAGGAGAGGGTATGCCAGAGGGGGGAGCTGTAATTTTTTTGAAAGTGTTATTGACGGCCCCTGAATGACTAGATGGAAAAATGAATGAGGATTTCAGAACGTGGCCTAATGGAACGATCTCTGTAACAATTATAATTGTTTTTGGGAACAAGTGCTGCAGAAGGACTCTAATGTAACAGGAATCTGTCATAAAGCCCTACCTTGAAACAGTGCTTCTTTTCGTGAGTATTGCAGGATTTCTCATTTTGGAGGTAAGTATTCACAGGCCCAATTGGGTGCAAGAATAGCTCTTTCTTCTCTTTTTCTTTCGCATTTAAATTTCAACTTAGCTTAGTTATTCAGTTGTTCCTTTAATTAACTTAGCTATATCTTTATTCTTCCATTTTTGGAAACGACATTGGAATACCTACAGTTTTGTAACAGAATCTACAATTTAATTACAGCTGAGTTTCATGTTAAGATTTTAATGTACTCTCATTGGGCTTTAAAATGCCAGTGGCATCACCAACATTATTCAATGGCTTGTGCTTACGACAAAAGCAACCTTTTTCGTTTTGTTTAGTTTGGTTGGTTTTTTCTGCATTTACTCCAGAAATAAAACAAACGTATCTAAATTTACTGATTTCACTTCTGTTCTGTCTTTGCTGAAATCTGCCATTACATGATCTCTTAAAACTGCTGAAAGGATTATGGAAAAAGTAGCTTGTCTGAAGCAAACTTTAAAATTAAGCATGACCATGAGCCAGCAATGTGCCCTTGTGGCCAAGAAGGCCAATGGCATCCTGGGGTGCATTAGAAAGGGTGTGGTTAGTAGGTCAAGAGAGGTTCTCCTCCCCCTCTATTCTGCATTGGTGAGGCCGCATCTGGAGTATTGTGTCCAGTTCTGGGCCTCTCAGTTCAAGAAGGACAGGGAACTGCTTGAAAGAGTCCAGCGCAGAGCTACAAAGATGATTAAGGGAGTGGAACATCTCCCTTATGAGGAAAGGCTGAGGGAGCTGGGTCTCTTTAGCTTGGAGAAAAGGAGACTGAGGGGTGACCTCATCAATGTTTACAAATATGTAAAGGGTGAGCGTCAGGAAGATGCAGTTAAGCTTTTTTCAGTGATGTCCAGTGATAGGACAAAGGGTAATGGATGCTAACTGAAGCATAGGAGGTTCAGTGTGAATATCCGGAAAAAAATTTTTACTGTAAGAGTGACAGAGCACTGGAACAGGCTGCCTAGGGAGGCTGTGGAGTCTCCTTCACTGGAGACATTCAAAACCCACCTGGATGCGTTCCTATGTGATGTACTCTAGGTGACCCTGCTCTGGCAGGGGGGGGTTGGACTAGATGATCTTTCAAGGTCCCTCCCAACCCCTAGGATTCTATGATTCTATGATATGCAGTGTGTGTGAAAAAAATCAAGGCAGATTAAAGGCAGTGAGTTTGACTGAATGTATGAATAGTAAATATTTACCACATAGGATTTATAAAATGTTAAAAAAATACCTCTAAAATATTGTGACTAACAGTAAAATTTTTGAGACAGTGGGTAAGCTAACTAAACAGTACAATAAGAAAAGAAATTACATGCATCAGAGAAGGGGAAGGTTGCCACTTGTGGAGCATGTGCATTTTAGACACCAGGAATTAAAGAAGAGCTGAGCACTACCACAACCATAATTGGTAGAGATTTAATATTCACATTCGTTTGAGATGAGAAAGCATGTGGCATTATGAGTGATTTTTTGTGACGCAAGTAAACATATTCAGCATAAAGAGGATATCAAATGTTTGCAAGTCTGTGTCTGGTCACATACATGGAGACAGGTGTGTCCTGTACTCTCAGATATTACTTGGTGGAATACAGGGATGAATTGCCCTCTGAAACAGTTTTGCTCTTCCATTTGATTGTAGAGATGACTTAAGAGAGTGGAACATCTCCCTTATGAGGAAAGGCTGAGGGAGCTGGGTCTCTTTAGCTTGGAGAAAAGGAGACTGAGGGGAGATCTCATCCATGTTTACAAATATGTAAAGGGTGAGTGTCTGAAGGATGGAGCCAAGCTTTTTTCAGTGATGACCAGTGATAGGACAATGGATGCAAACTGGAACGTAGGAGGTTCCATGTGAATATCAGGAAGAACTTCTTTACTGTGAGAGTGAGAGAGCACTGGAACAGGCTGCCCAAAGAGGTTGTGGAGTCTCCTTCACTGGAGACATTCAAAACCCACCTGGACACGTTCCTGTGTGATGTGCTCTAGGTGACCCTGCCCTGGCAGGGGGGGTTGGACTAGATGATCTTTCGAGGTCCCTTCCAACCCCTAGGATTCTGTGTGACTTAAAGAACAGGATGAATTGACTTCTTGATGGCTATAATGAGTTGAAGTGTTAATCTTGTGATGTTCAACAAAGGAAAATGCAGTTTTACAACCAAGAAAAAATACCCCCATACACCAGTGTAGGCTGAGGAGGGATTGGCTGGAAAACATCTTTGCAGAATAAAACCTGGGTGTCTTGATGGACAGCAAGTTGTGCATAAGCCATCAGAGCTCATGCTCAGCTGTCTCATGGAGAAGACCAACAACCTTGTGGGCTGCATTTGAGAGTGTTACCAGCATGGAAGAAGGAGGTGCCTACCTCTCTCCTAAGCACTAGTAGGATACGTGAGGAATACTGTGGCCAGTGCTGGTCTCCCCAGAAGGGGAGAAACATGGACTGGTCCAGAAAAGGACCACAAAGTTTGTTTAGGTCTTGGAGCATCTGTCATGTGAGGAGAGGCTGAGAGAGCTAGGAATTATTTAACCTGGAGATGTGAAAGCTCAGGTGGATCTTATCCGTGTCTATAAGCACTTGATGGGAGTGTTTTAAAGAAGAGGGAATCAAACTCTCCTTAGTGGTGCACAGCGAAAGAAGAAACAATAGGCACAAATAGACATACAGGAAATTTCACTTATACATAAGAATTTATTTTTTTTTTCTCATTTGAGAATGGTGGGGTTGTGGAGTCTCCATCCTTCATGATATTAACCACCCATATGAACACAGCCCTGGGCACCTACTCTAGCTGACCCTGTTCTGAGCAGAGCTGTTGGATTAAATAATTCCCAGATGTTCACACCATCATCAACCATTCTACAATTCTGAGATTCTGTGACTCTGAGATTAAGTCTTTGTGAAAAGGAAGAAGAATGAGCACAGGGATACATTTTTTAACTGGCATTGGAAATTTAGGGTTCTGCTGATTTCTCTAACCATAGACATCAGAAATGTAGATGTACAAGTCTGGGACTGTTCTGGAGACCAGTGATAAGTAGCATTCGTCAAGTGTCAGTACTGGAACCTGTGCTGTTTAACATCTCTGTTGGAGACATGGACAGTGGAATTGAGTGCATCCTCAGCAAGTTTGCCATTGACACAAACCTCTCTGGTGTGTTTTACACAGGAGAGAAAAGGAATGCCATCCAGAGGGAGCTTGACAGACTTGAGAGTGGCCCATGCCAACCTTATGAAGTTCAATAAGGTCCTGGTCCTGCATCATCGCAATCCCAAGCACAAATACAGATTGGGCAGAGAATGGATTGAGGAAAAAGACTTGGGAGTGCCGGTAGATGAGAAGCTCAATACGAGCCAGAAATGTGCACTTGCAGCTCAGAAAGCCAGTAGTGTCCTGGGCTGCATCAAAGGAAGCAGGTCAACAGAGCTGATTGTTCCCCTCTGTTCTTGTAAGACCCCGCTAGGAGTACTGTATCCAGCTCTGGAGCCCCCACTGTAAGAAGGACCTGAAGTTCCTGGAGCAAGTCCAGAGGAGGGCCATAGAGATGATCAGAGGGCTGGAGCAGCTTTGCCCTGGAGACTAGCAGAGATAATTGGGGTTGTTCAGCCTGAAGAAGGGAAGGCTCTGTGGAGACCTTATGGCAGCCTTCCAGTACCTGAAGGGGGACTGAAGGAAAGCTGGGAAGAGACTTTTTACAAGGGCATGTAGTGATAGGATGAGGGGAATGGCTCTAAACTGGAAAAGAGTAGATTTATGTTAGACATCAGGAAGAAATTCTCTAGTGTGAGGATGGTGGGACACTGGATTGCCCAGGGAAGTTGTGGATGCCCCTCTCTGGAAGCATCCAAGGCCAGGTTGGATGGGGCTTTGAGCAACCCAGTCTAATGGAAGGTGTCACTGCCCATGTTAAGATGATTGGAACTGGATGATCTTAAAAGTCTTCCCCAACCCAAACCATTCTATTATTCTATGAGATACCCACCCCAGCCTCTGCCTGTAATTTACACAGACAAATGAGCACTTAGTGATATGCTGACCTATCTCAGATGCTTCTCTGAAAATAATATAATTACTTTCTCTAGGTGTTTTTTTATATTCCTCTAGTGACTGGAATGCAAGCTCAGTGTCCAGTTTGTTTCAAGGTATTTAGAAGTCAGATATCAAGAGTCAAGAAAAAAACATTCAGATCTTCACTGTATTTTATTATTTACCATGTACTGACTGTAATGCATTTTCATGCTGACAAATATTTAAGATATACCCTGTTCCAGTATGCAGAGTATTAAAAAAAACAAACAACACACAACCAACTTGGGACAACTGAAATTAATTTTATTAAATACACAGACTGTTGATATGAGAATTGTTTAATGAAGTTTATGTAAAGTCATATTGCGCATCCTTGTAACTTAATCAGACATTAAAGGCTACACCCTAAAAAATGGAGGTGTATTCATTATGCAGATGCAAACATCTGTGTTTGTGTGCACATTCAGGCTTTGAATATATTAATGTGGTAACTGCATGCATTGCATTACACTAGAGGGAACAGGAGACAAAGAGAAGCTGGGCAACAGTGGAATTCCCTCCAGGAATACTCTCTGATTCATTGTCACATACTGAAGCCTTTTCAGAGGGTGCCAGACCTCTGGAGAGGGGATGCTGGAGGAGGAGCTCAGCCACTCTTTGAAAGGGTTCAGAGCTTGTTTATTGCTGTTCAGCTCAATTCTGCTAACCTCGACTGCCCTCCCCAGTATTCCTGTGGCTCTCACCTTTTCCTGTCATTGCACTCCCATGTGTAGCCAGCCACAGTCTGGAGAGTATTTAAATGTTTTCTTTATGCTGAACATACCTGATTAAATGAATCATCAGTACAATCCCACTGAATTCAATACCACTTCTGTTTAGTCCTTGTAGACATCAATGGAGACATAGCATTTAAAACAACTAGACAGTATCCACTGTTTTTGAAGGATTCAGATCTCATCCCTATTTTATACTCTATTGCTGCACAGTGAACAGAGGAAACTAATTTTAACTAAACACATCCAACACCAGTGTTGTGCTGACATCAAGGTCAATATGCAAGCAGAATAAATAGGAAAGCAACATTTCTGTTGAGCATCATTATAAATGAAAGCATATATAAAATGTCCCGTGTATTACAAATAGAAAAGGATGTATTTTAAAACATTCAGCAAGTGGCTGTAAACAAAAGAGAAAGAAACCCTTTGAAAATGTAATTGAGGGGGTCAATCAAAAGTTGTGCTGCATTGTACTGAGAATAAATCCAGTGACTTTAAAATGTACATATTTGTATTGTACTTGGTTCCTACTTTCAATTACAATGAAGTCAGTGTCATTATTTTAGTTTAACTAGTCTAAGACAAGAAACAGGCTAACGGCACAGACTCTGCTTCTCAGCAGTGCTTTCAGTTACATTTTAGTTTTCTGTTGAATAGTTTCTTTAAATCATCACCATAGCTCTTCAGGTTAACCACAAGGGCTAAGGCAAGCTAATATGTACCTATACACATATAGGCCAGCCTATGGTTGTACAGCTGATATATATGTCACATGTATAATGCAGCTGTTTTTTTTTCTAGGTGCCAGGAGCAGAGATTGGTGGGGAAAAGAGCAGGGATGTGAAATGGTGGAAGGTATTTCCTTCAAAACTTCACACATCATCAGTTGCTGTGACTTACCTGAGCTGCCTACACAAAAGTCACTTTAGCTACATCATGCATATGATTGCAAAAGTAAAACAATTAGTTAAGAGTAAATGAAACAGAATATTTTTATTACATAATTTAATATAGCCTCACAGTCAAAATCCTAAACTTCATTTAGGAAAGACAGTAAAAGATGTGTTAATAATAAAAATTTCATTCCATTAAAAAAATGCATTATAAGCAATAGTAGGAAACATTGTCATTCCCCTCCCTCTGCCGCTCCTTCTTGGGTAAGACCTATTTCTGAGCTGTTCTCATTCAGAGAACAAGTTGCTACTTTTGGCTTTGTTCCCAGAGTACTGCGTACTTGGTGGTGTGTGAGGCATTGCCTCTTGGGGAAAAGGGAAGAGAGGGACTGAATCACAGCATTTAATCCTTAATGATTGTTCTGCTTGGTCAAGAGGACACAGAGCAGGCAATGCTCTTTATTCATTACTTACTGTTAAAGCTATTGGCAGCCAGCCCTTTTAATTTAGTTATCAATACTCAGTGCCTTTAATCTTTTACTTTAAAGCCAGTCCAAAATAAGTACTAGCCAATGAGCATCTGCTAAACAGAAATATTGATGGATAGATATGAATTAAGGCAGTGCTGCTAAGGGTCTACATTGTGAGTTCTGAGTAAGAATTATTTGGTAATCTCTTGACAAATCTTTCTTTATCAGGATAGTTGCTTTTCTGACAAAATATCTGACAACTAATAGTGTGTGGAAAAATTCATAGGTGCTGCTAATAGATGAGCTTTTCACATTATCTCATCCATCTCCCTGTTGATATAGGACACTCTTACGAAGTATTTTTTCTTTGACTACATCAAGATTGGATTTCAGTATCCTATGGAGTAGGATTTTTACATTTCAGAGGTTACTGAATAACTAGAAAAGTGTCACTGACTGGGAAGCTCCTCTTTATATTTCTTGTCTTTGTTTTCACACTCTGGCTTCTAATTACATCCCAGAGTACTACATGCTATAATCCCCTTCTCTTCATGGGAGTTCTGCTATTGCAAGCTGATACTATTCCTCTGTGTGCATGGTAGTTTAGAGCACAGAGTTATTTGGAATATTTAAGTGATTTAAGAAGTAAAGGTCTAAGCATTTATTCCCAATTTCTGTAAGACTTCTTCCATCTTGCCAATCTACTTGTAAGAATGCAGTTCCTTTATTTGGAGACAGTATTCCAAATAAAGTGATAATCCTTTCTCTCCAATGATTTGCCTGCTAAACTGTAAGATTTACTTCTGTGGAAATTATCTTGGTTTACAATGAATACAAAGCTTGGCTTGTTTGTAGAACATGTGCACAGCAGAAGAACCTTTAACAAACTACTTAATATGTATATAAAGAAGATGCACGCCCTTGAATTCATTAAGCTGATTTCATCCTGGTCCTCTGCAAAAACAAGTAGGGAACAGTTCAGTTGATCTGCTAGCATGTCCGCTTTGGAGTGGATCAAGTGACTCTCTGGGTCCATTGATCATATGGACTAAAGCTTCCCTTCAGTTGTCCATGCATCAATGTGTAATGCCATTAGAGATGCCTCAGGTGTAACTACCTAGCCTCCAGCCTCTTCTTTAGAAAAGCGTCCCTGAAGTCCACTGTCACATCTGCCAGTCCCATGAGGTTGTCTTAGTTATCCTAAGAAAGCATTTTAAATGGAAAAGCAACAGACATCTGTGTTTAGACAGCTAACTCCAGCATTTACTGTTAGATTTGTGTCTTGTGTGTGTAATTCACATGTAGATACCTAAATTTGGTTTCTCAATCTGAGTCAAATCTTATTCGCCTGAATGAATGGAGTCTCATCACCAGGTGGTATTTTGCTATTTGAACTAAAACACTCAGTAGATACTGAGTAGAACAAAGACATTTGCAGAAGGGATTACCACTTTGCTTACTTTTTGTTGTCTTTCTTTTCCTTGATCACAATTTGCAATTAAATAATATTTTACTACATTGTGGTTATTACAGGTACTATGTTTGTTTTTTTTCTCTGTTGCTTATTTTGCAAGAAAACTACTCTACAGGTTAGGTCAAACATGGCACCTATTCCAGTTTAATAGTATATTCTGTCATAAACTGGAATATAATTGCTCTCATATTGTTTCCTCTTTGTTGTTTTCATAATGTTTTGTCCACATTGAAGAGTTTTTCTAATAGATTAAAACCATGCTTTTTGCAACAGTTCCCATAACACTATTGCAAAATAATTTTCTTCAACTTCTAACAGTATGTTTATTTATTTGTCCATTTATTTTCTGACAACCAATTTCTTTTTCCCTTAGTTAGTACAGTACTGTCAGTTTGGACCTCTAACAACTAAATATCAACTTCATTCCACATTTCCTATACTCAGGAAAGCAGTATCAACCTCACCAAAGGGAAATTTAGATATTCTCATTTTACTATTAGATCACATTTGAAAAGCTATTGCCAAAACACAAAGATTAGGAAAAAAACACAGTTCATACATGGTGCTACAGAACCTGATTTTTCTTACTTGGGAACATATTCTAATTTGTCTATTTCAGTTAAATTTTCAAGGTATCTTTTTTATTTTTTTGGCCTTTGATCTACTTGTAGAATCCAGGCCATTAACAATGACCAGCATCTTTGGTAGTACTTTAGCCATGAATTGAATCTTACATCCTGTCTCACACATTTCTGCACTCCCACAGTGTAGCTTTTCTGTCCCAGGTGATTAACTGATGATGAAAAACTCAGGTCAAGGAACCACTTGTTTAAAAACTTGTGTAAAATGTCATTGAAACACATGTTCACAGATGTATTATTAAAATCACTTAAAATAGGTCTTAATTTTTAACATGTTTAAACAGACTTCCTGTGTAAGGATGCATCAGACATCTAGCTGCTTTCTGGGGTAAATACTGATGATTGTAGGTAAGACATGAAGATTAACAAATTCATTCTGCTAAAGTTCATGTAGTTTTCCACTTCACTCATTCTTTTCCCAGTATTAGCACCTTTTTTCCTACATTCCTGTTTTAAAAGTCACGAGTATCAAACACGATCTCCAGCAGAACTTCTCTGACAGACTCGCCTCAGCTGTTAGCTCCTCTTTGAAGGGGGGCCACTAAGTGGGCCTGTGTCACCACACCATTCTTTTGTCAAGGAGTCTTTTTTTTTGTACAATATGCTTCTCATATAATTGTTAGAGTTTTTTCCAGTCACTGTTTATCTAAGTTGGAATAATCATGAAGCCATGCACACAGCATCAGTTTTAAACCAAGGTCTGCACTGTTTTTTCCTTTTAGAGAATTTTTCATATATCACCTGTCACCCTTTTTAAAGAATTAAAATGTACAGTCAGGCAACAGCTTTCTCATACATTCAGCTCTTTTCTCATTCCTGTTTGTATATAACTGTGAATCTTCAGCAGCAAAAAAAGAGAGTATGATAGCACACCTAAGAGAAGTTGAGAGAAGCTTTTTTTTATACATACACAAACATTTTCTTGGTAAAATTAAAATGGTTTGGATTTTGTTAAAGTATCCATTAAACAAAAAGAATGTCAGTCTATAAAGTGTAATGGAGTTGTGACCTCTCAGTTTCAGTTTCTGTCACCTTGGTTGCTCTGATTGAAAGAACTGTTGTGCAAAATGCTGCAATCAATGATGCCTTGGGTATCTCAGGGCTACCACAGAGAGAGCTTGTAAAATAACAGCTTCAGAGGCTAACATTTTTTTACAAGCAGAAATCAGTGGGCATTCTGCAGCTAGGCCTGCAGTTCACTGTGGTTTGACTACTGTCTCGTTAGGGGTCAACTTCTTCCCATTTGCAGAAAGAAGGATCCATTGGCCCTCAGTCCCAGGAACTCCAGTAAATAGATCACGATCAAACTGCATAATTTCTCCTCCTGAAATGACCGCTTTCATGTCTGTGACAGACTCCCTCATCACAGTTTCCTGTTCAAAACTGTCAGCTTTAAACAGCCGCCAATGAACTGCTCCTTTTTGAACGCACTTCAAAAAATAGTGTTTTTAAAGGTATTTGTAAGAAGAAATACTCTCTAACGTCTAAGGGATATTTTGAATTAGACAGCTCTTTCTTTAGCAGCAGCAATAATCAGAATGGTTTGAAGCAGTTAGTATTTAATATGCTTGTTCACTGTGTTAATTTTCCCCAAGTAAATTTTTAAAGCTAAAATAATCTCCCTTTGGCTTTATATAGCCAGCATTAAAACTGTAACCATTTTTAAATTAAGCTTCCTTATTGTCTATGCATATCTGAAGTAGGTGATATTACACAAAAAGCATGGGCTTAAATTAGCTTGATACTAATACATGTATAAGAGCCTAACAAGCTTGCAAGAAAAATAATTATCTTGATAAACATTAGAATGGCTCACTTGCAAGTCTTTTTTTTTAGTTGTGTTTTCCTACTTGCAGTTTCAAAGGAATGAAGAAATGCACAGAGTAAAGAAATAAAGCCTATTATGATATCCCAGTAGAAGGGAAAAGTTTATTTTAGTTCCACTAACAAGTTTAGAAACTCTTGAACCGTTAGATCCACTGTGTATTAAAACAGGCATTGCTTATTAAAATAAGTGGGAGATTCTGTTAAGCATGTTAACATCTGTTATGCTACATAAATGCATCTGTACTTCTATAAGAAACATTTATCCAAACATCCTAACTATATAGATGATTATGAAATGAAGACTCCTATTGTGTATACATAATTTTGTCTGGACTTCTGTTACAGTCAGTAATTAAATAGCCTAGTGATGATTTTATTGCAAGTATGAGAAAGTGCTAAGCGAAACAGAAATTATAATGAAATTTGAGATGTCAGTGACAATTAACTGTGTTATGAATATTCATTTCATATTCATTCTGGATAGTGCCATTTTTCACTATCTTTAATGACTGAATAGTGTTTCAAGAAATAGAGATATAAATAATAGTAATGTGATAAGTAACATGGCCTTTCCTGAGTGTTGCAGCACTTGTCAAGTGCCACGTGGGGTAGAGCAATGACTAGAAAGTTAATTTAAAACATGCCAGCTCAATGTATTTAGCAGGACTGTTTGACATTCTAGCAGAATTGCTAATTTACAGGAAGATAAAAATCTGCTTCTAAGTATTTTTATTCATGCTGCAGTCTCATTTCCGAGTCTGAGTGCTACACTGGAATTACACAATTATGAAACAGGACTCCACATGAAGGGTGAAAAGAAATGAAGTAATGTTGAAGCAATGCCCCCAAAAGGAGTCACCCCCAATTGAATTTGAGAAATGTGATTCACCATCCTGCATTCAGACTGGCATATGCATGCTGACAGAAAATTAAGTATGTGCTTTAGTGCTTTTTTCGGTCAGGATGGAGACATTCATAGTAGTGAAAGGGGTAGCACTCACTGTGCAAAAGGTAATATTTGACTATATGATCTTAATCTATTTTGAATACTTCTTAGTACTGATAGTGGTCTGCTAGTATTGTCTACAAAGACTGTGGTATAACCTCCCAGTGTTGTGCTAAAAAGTACTGATGTGCACTTGTGTTGAGTGTTTCACTCAGTACCAATATATGAAGCCTCATAGTCCATGGAACAGCAGTGGGATCTTCCCTGAGTCTGACTGAATGTTTTGAAAAGAAAGTAATGTTTTTTTAAAAAAAAAACAAAACCCAAACATCTCAGAGAAATGCATCACACAGAATTTTTCCTTTTAGATTACAGAGCAATGCAAAAGAGCATAATATTTGCTAAGTTAATTCTAAAGGACCTCCTTTGTGTAAGCCTAGAATGCAAATAAGTAAGGCAAATGTAATACTGCCACTCTTTCTGCATCTCACAGATACCTGTCTTATATTCAGTACCCTGCTTCATCTTGTATGTGAGGGAATCAGAAATCAAATAGCTTTGAAATTACTTTGTTACAGCATGGCTAGTAAAAAGCTGATAAAGCATATATGTTAGTTGATTATATTCATAGTCTCTATTATTTAAAACTCAGGCTTATATTCTATAGTTTATCCCAGCATTTTGGTATTCATTGTCTGAGAGGGGAAAATAAAACAAATAAATAACAAATATAACTAAAAGAAGATAAATGGGGACAACATTATTACTTTGCAGTGAGGAAAACTAAGGAAGCAAAGTGTAACACAAATTAAACTGCACCTGGTTGTGAGTGAAGACTTCAGGTAGAGTCACACCAGTACTGCTCTGAGCATTCCAGGACACTCCAGGGTAATTGCCCTGGAGCATTCAAGGACCTCAGCACTCAGTCAGTGAAGTGGATGCCTCAAAGAAGCTGACGTGTCATGGAAGAGTTTTATGCCACCACCACTTGAAGAATGAATATGAAAACTCTTGCCAGTGTGTATCTTGGGAAAATTGTGTGCAGCAGAGTTGTTTAATTTCCTGGCTAGAGCTTCTGTCCGAAAGCAAGTCATAAAGAATGAGTTCCCTCAGAGTGTGATCAGGTTACTTCACCAATGAGCCAACAAAACTGATTCACATTTAAAATTGGCTTTTTTAGGAGTGAGGACATTGTACCAAGTGTCAGTTGTAGAAAATAGATTTGGATTGCATGATCATAAGGTAACTGAGTTTTAGTAAAATGGAAAAGTAAATAGAGGGTTGTAATGAAAGGTCGCAGTTTCCAATAGGGAAGCTAAGGTAGACCGAAGTAATTAGTTACTCATATAGGTAACAGAGCCCAGATCATTTCACTTGAATGTGAAAGAGACTGAAAGTCCTTTGCCTTGCATGTCCAAAAATGTACTTGAACTTATATCCCAAGCAAAGAGCTAGAAGACATTGCAGAATAGCTCAAAACTGGATAAATAACCAATACAAATGAGACATTGGAATTAAGCAGGGAAACAGCAAAGGATATAAACCCTCACATCTTGTAGAATAAAAGAATTTCCAGAAGGCAAACTGAAATGAAACTTTTATGGGACATTAGATTGACAATGGGCTTATTGAACATGCAAGTACAAAACTCAAGAAATAAAAGGGGAGAAAAGAAAAAGAAGTACAATTGTTGACCTGAGTCATTTATGTATTTATTTATTTATTTATTTATTTTCATTGTGAGTAATTGTGAACAGCAATGGAAGTCTGGCTTTAAGTGTCAGTGTCCCAAATAGAAGTGTTATGTGTTCAAATGGTTCTATTTAAGAAGTGAAGTTAAATTGGTGGGGGTCATTGCTAGGACACTCTCCATCATCTTTGGTAAGTCATGGGCAACAGGAGAGGTGCCTGAGGACTGGACGATAGCAAATGTCACACCAGTCTACCAAAAGGGCAAGAAGGAGGACCCGGGTAACTATAGACCTGTCAGCCTCACCTCCATCCCTGGAAAGGTGATGGAACAACTTATTCTTGGCACTACCTCTAGGCATATCAAGGATGAGGGGGTCATTAAGAGCAGTCAACATGGTTTTACCAAGGGAAAGTCATGTTTGACCAACCTTATAGCCTTCTATGAGGAAGTAACTAGGTGGATAGATGATGGTGGAGCAGAAGATGTGGTTTATTTTGATTTCAGTAAAGCATTTGGCACTGTCTCTCGTAGCATCCTTGTAGATAAGCTGAGGAAGAGTGGTCTTGATGATCAGGTGGTGAGGTGGATCATGAACTGGTTGAAAGGAAGAAGTCAGAAAATTGTGGTCAATGGGACAAAATCTAGTTGGAGGTCTGTGAATAGTGGAGTCCCTCAGGGGTCAGTACTGGGACCGGTGCTCTTCAAATATTTTCATCAACGACCTGGATGAGGGAACAGAATGTACCCTCAGCAAGTTTGCTGATGACACTAAACTGGGAGGAGTGACTGATACACCAGAAGGCTGTGCTGCCATTCAGGGAGACCTGGACAAGCTAGACAGTTGGGCGGGGAGAAACTTGATGAAATTCAACAAGGGCAAGTGTAAAGTCTTGCATCTGGGGAAGAACAACCCCATGTACCAGTACAGGCTGGGAGCTGACCTGCTGGAGAGCAGTGTAGATGAAAGGGACCTGGGGGTCCTGGTGGACAGGAGGATGACCATGAGCCAGCAATGTGCCCTTGTGGCCAAGAAGGCCAATGGCATCCTGCGGTGCATTAGAAAGGATGTGGTTAGTAGGTCAAGAGAGGTTCTCCTCCCCCTCTATTCTGCTTTGGTGAGGCCACATCTGAAATATTGTGTCCAGTTCTGGGCGCCTCAGTTCAAGAAGGACAGGGAACTGCTTGAAAGAGTCCAGTGCAGAGCCACAAAGATGATTAAGGGAGTGGAACATCTCCCTTATGAGGAAAGGCTGAGGGAGCTGGGTCTCTTTAGCTTGGAGAAGAGGAGACTGAGGGGCAACCTCATAAATGTTTACAGATATGTAAAAGGCGAGCGTCAGGATGATGGAGCCAGCCTTTTTTCAGTGATGTCTTGTGATAGTACAAGGGGCAATGGGTGCAAACTGGAGCACAGAAGGTTCCACGTAAATATCAGAAAAAAAAACTTTTTTACTGTGAGGGTGACAGAACACTGGAACAGGCTGCCCAGAGAGTTTGTGGAGTCTCCTTCGCTGGAGACATTCAAAACCCACCTGGACACGTTCTTGTGTGATGTGCTGTAGGTGACCTTGCTCTGGCAGGGGGGTTGGAATAGATATCTTTCGAGTTCCCTTCCAACCCCTAGGATTTTGTGATTCTGTGATTCTGTGAAATTGAATAATTGACACTACATCCTTATTAGAAACTCTTGTCACTGATCAATCCAACAGCATATTGGGAGGTAGTAAGCAAAGAACTAAAAAATGTCTAATTCCTGCCTACAATTACAAGCTCATAGTCATAATGCAGGGCTGTTTCTATCCTTGGTTATTTGCCTTAAACTACTTAGCTAATCTTATTTCTATTTATCTGTTTCTAACTGTAATAATTACTCTTATTTCCCAATTTGCTACTTTTCTCTTCCCAAGGCTAAACCAAATATTATTTTAATCTAACTTATCTGACCCAAAGCCTTGGCAACAATACTTGTCTTTTATTTGTTTTCTCTTTTAACTCCAAATTAATAGTCATAACAGTTTCCTCCAACTCCTCAGGACTATACTCTTAATACATGTTTTGTTATTAACTCCATCATTTCTGCTTCTTCCTTCCAACAAATATGAGTTGCTGTGATAAGCTAAACTTTACTTCCCTTTGAAAGTACCAGGAACATTACCTCCTGGAGTTAACAAGAAGCACTAATGCCATTGCACAAGACACAAATTAAACTTAATCTAAGATTCTATGGCTAGTTGTACTCACCATTTATGTTCTTTCAAGCTGAACATACAAAGAATATTTATACTTATGTGGGGAAGAAGAACCGCTTCCCACATCATAGCAACCAGAATAAATCCTTTCTGTAAAATAGGTTCATTTTTGTCTTTTTTGAAAAAAATGGGCTTTTTGGCTCAGTCCAGAGAACTGAAGCCTGTGAGGTTGTATGATTGCACATTAAACATAAGCAAGAAAGTAAACACCAAGGAGAATGGACTCTTTAAGGACAGTACTGGTACAAGAACAATCAGAAGATGATACTAGCCCTGGAAAACTGTGATCTTAAAATTAAAAGGTTTCTGATTGTCAGTGAAAGAAGGCTTTGAACTAGCCTCTTAATAGAAGAAGTAAGCCAAGAGTGTATAACCTATTTTAATGTATAGTGTGATTAGTGTGATCAGTGTATGAAAGGTATGAAATTGATATATTCAGGGGCCTCATGCACCTTTACAGTCCTGTGTGCCTTTGCTCTTTTCAAATAATACAGTTTATGTTGATTGATTTTGGCCTTTCTCATTGCTTACACAGTGGAAAAAAAACACAATTGTTTTTGGTTTGGCTTTTTTTTTTTTTATTTGCTGATGCAGTTGAAAAAATAAAGACAGACAATCAACTGAAACATAATATTTAATCTTATTGTCATTGTGTCCTTTTGTTGAGGGGACAGAAAAATGTCTTGGTGCAGTTTTTTTGTTTGTTTGTTTTTTCTTTTCTTTTTTCAAGTGCAAGGTAAAGATAGTCAAGTAATTCAAACTACATTTGCTAGCAGTTTGGTCTCTTTGTATTTCTGAGTTAAGTTCATTAAAAATGTCTCCTAACGTCACTGCTGACCCAATCAAAAGAGCACAGCCTTAGTTCCTTTTTTTTTTTTTTTTGGCATGCAGTGCTTCTAAAAATATTAAATAAAACAATTGTTCACATTCAGAGATCTACTAAATCAAGGCTGAGATTGTCTCTTGTGTCTGTCCCTTGCCTGGGTGATCAAGGAAGCAGGAAGAGCTCCTTGCACCCTTTTGTCTGATTCACTGCAAGCCCATGTAAAGCCAAATACAATCTAGCCCAAATTTATCATCTGTCCTTCAAGTACCAAGGGGCAATGTGAGGAAAGAATAACAGATGTAGCCATGTGTATAGTATCAAGTGGGAAATAGCTCTGAGAAATGTTTTGCATTTAACTTTAAAACACTAAGAGAATCACTTGAATGACTGTCAAGCGGAAGGTCATTCAATCCTTGGAGAAAGAAAGAAAAATGTCCTGTGCTCTGTCTGGAGATAGCTGAGATACAGATGGTACTTAAAGCAAGCTCTCTGACCCAGAGTGCAAAGTCTATATTGAAACAGACTTTCAGACTTAAATACTTTCTGTTCAGTCTAACAGGGCTGTGTTACTTGCAAGATGACATGTATTCATATATTAGAATCCAGAAGAGCTCTATATGAAAAATTACTACAGACAATGCATGTCAAGTATCTTTCTTCCTATGCATATCTAAGAAATCCACTTCTATAGATGTTGAAAATTATTCTGACATGTCGGAATGTATCTTAATATTTGGGGATACATATAGGAAGTAAAGGGCTTACAGAGTTTTCCAAACCTGCAGGGACCTTTTAAGGACTGAGTGAAATTACAGTTCTTGCATTTAGAGAACCTAATCTAGTGGAAGGTGTCCCTGCCCATACAGAGGGGCTGGAAATAGATGATCTTTAAGGTACCTTCCAGTTCAAACCATTCTACGATTCTATGATGATTCTATGATAAAGCCTTTTTTCCAATTTCACCTGATATCCTGTGAGTTGGGAATAAGGTCTGTTGGTGGTTCAGCTGGGAATGACTGATATTCCTGCTATGTTATCAACAGTCAGAAGCACATAATGAGAAGCAGTTGGTAAAACAGCAAGGGAATAGGGGAATAGCACCATGAAAGACTCTCCCCATGGAGGAAGCTCAGATGCACTGTCTGCGGGAGCAATGCATCAGGTGCCTCACATGAAATGTCAGCCTGAAATGTTACAGGACAAAGTTCTGCAAAGTCAAAGCTCAGGAGGTTGTGGTGAAATAGTGTAAGAACAGAATCACAGCGTCACAGAATATTAGGCGTTGGAAGGGACCTCCGAAGATTATTGAGTCCAAACCCCCTGCCAGAGCAAGACAAAAAAAAAACAACAAACCCACACCAACTAGGGCAGATCACTCAGGAAGACATCCAGATAGGCCTTGAAAGTCTCTGGAGAAGGAGGCTCCACACCGTCTCTGGGGAGCCTGTTCCAGTGCTCTGTAACCCTCACAGTTAATAAGTTCTTCGTCATGTTGAGGTGGAACTTCCTGTGCTTGAGTTTGAATCCACTGCCCCTCGTCCTATCACAGGGCACAAGGGAAAAGAGCTTGTCCCTGCCTTCTTTATGTCCAGCCCTCATGTATTTATAGACATGAATTATATCCCCCCTAAGTCTTCTCCTCTCTAGACTGAAAAACCCCAGGTCACTTAGCCTTTAATTGTAAGGCAGGTGTTCCAGTCCCTCTGTTGGACCCTCAAGTAGATCTCTGTGCCTCTTGAACTGGGGAGCCCAGAACTGGACACAGTACTCCAAGTGAGAGGAGACCCGCTCTTGATCTGCTGGAGACACTCCTCTTAATGTGCCCCAAAGGTACCATTTGCCTTCTTGGCCACAAGGGCACATTGTTGTCCCATGAATAACTTGTCTACTAGGACTTCAAGGTCCTTCTCCATGGAGCTGCTCTCTAGCAGATCACCTCCTAGCCTGTACTGGTGCATTTTGTTCCTTCCCAGGTGCAGAACTCTGCATTTGCTCTTGTTAAATCTCATTAGGTTCCTCTTTGCCCAGCTCACCAACCTGTCCAAATCTTGATAAATGGCTGCACAGCCTTCAGGTGAATCAGCCAATCCTCCCAGCTTTGTGTCATCAGCAAACTTGCTGAGAAGACACTGTCCCGTCATCAAGGTCATTGATAAAGATGCTGAACACCACTGGACCTAGCACTGATCCCTGGGGAATTCCACTAGTTACAAGTCTCCAGCTGGACTCTGCACCATTGACCACCACTCTTCGGGGTCTATTGTGTAGCCACTTCTTAACTCATCTCACTATCCATTCTTTCTCCCACATATTCTGAGTTTGCTCACAAGGATGTCTGTGTCAAAATCCTTGCTAAGGTCAAGGTAGACTACATCCACTGGTCTCCCTTCATCTAGGAATTCAGTCACAAAATCATAGAAGGCTATCAGATTAGTCAAGCATGATTTCCCTGTGGTAAATCCATGCTGATTACTCCTGTTAACCTTCTTCTCTTCCATGTCCTTAGAGATGACCTCCAAAATGAGCCGCTCCATCATTTTTCCAGGGATGGAGGTGAGGCTGACTGGTCTGTAATTTCCTGGATCTTCCTTCTTGCCCTTTTTGAAGACTGGAGTGACATTGGCTTTCCTCCAGTCCTCTGGCACTTCTCCTGTTTGCCACGATCTTTCTAAAATGATGGAGAGTGGTGGGGCAATAACATCAGCCAGCTCTCTCAACACTCTGGTGTATCTCATCAGGGCCCATCGACTCGTGCACATTCAATTTACATAACTGATCTCTGACCCACTCTTCATTGAGTAGTGGAGAGTCTTCCCCCTCCAGGCTTCCTCTCCTATCTCCAGGGTCTGGAGCTCATAAATCTTAGTAAAGATTGAAGCAAAGAAGGCATTCAACAACTCTTTCTTCTCTTCATCCTCTCTTACCAGGGCTCCCACCTCATTCAGCAGTGGGCCCATATTTTCCCTATTCTTTCTTTTACTACTTATATATTTGAATAAGCTCTTTTTGTTCTCCTTTACTTCCTTTGACAGTTTTAAGTTCTAAGAAGGCTTTGGCCTTTCTTGTTGCCTTCTTGCAACAATGTCCCTATAGTTCTCCCAACATTAGCAACAAAGCTGTGTGGTCAAAATCTCAGTGCTGTATATTCGGACCACTACACTTAACAGTGTACTTTTTCAAGCTAGCAAGGCAGAAATAAAAAGTTATCATTGCGTTTTCCACATCCACAGCATTGTCCAGTGTTCCATACCAGTATTCCAAGACAAATCATGACTTGAGTTTTTTAAAAAAGGATCTTTTCTTTCCTTAGCATTCTGTTTACAAAATGTCCTATTTTTTTTTTCTCTGAGTGTGAGATTACTGTTCTCATTATCTTTGCTCATTTTGCTAATAGCACCTCACAGTTTGTATTACAGAAAGCTGGTGCTATTAAATTTTGCATTATTTTGCATCTTCACTTCCAGTTTCTTTCTTCTGCAATGTTGTTTTCACGTTGTGTCTTTACACCTTTTGTGTGCAACTGTGGGGATTTTGCTTTAACTAAGACCTTTCAGAGAACTGATAATCAATCAGAATGGTTAATGTTTTCTTAAGAGATATTCCAGTCTGCAAAGCTCCAAAATGTCACGGGCTGGTACGAAGAAAATTCATCAGAAAATGTCTTTTACAATTAACACATTTTCTGTGTTAACAGTTTGACAAGACTATTTGCAAGTTTTGGACTAAAACTAGTAATAAATGGAGTATGTGCTAGACAGTTTGTGTTTTCCTGTTAGAAATAATACTCTGACCATGTCAGAAAGAGCAACACAGAATGAAGGGTGTAAGCAAGCCATGAAAAGAGATAGAAGGTATAGGTTCATTATTGTTATCTTAACAATAAAAATTGTTAAGATACCTTATATTAGTAATGATGAAGCTTTGATAAAAACTGTACTGCATACAGATTTTTCTCTTACACGATGTCATGAGATCAAGAAAAAGCAAAGAAGATCCCATGGAAAACACACTGTCTGTTTAATTGTTGATGAAAATGAGAAATTCTATGCTGAAAAATCTCAAAGTAATAATTCGGTAGAGATATATAAATTATGGCAAAAAAAACCCCAACCAAATGAAAAATCCCAAACCCCAAAACAAACAAAAGAACCCAAAACAAAAGCAAAAAGCCAGTCTGCTTAAAATGTTGTTTTGAACAGGGTTTCTCACATGTAAGGGAGAGAAGAAACTGTCAAAGTGTGACTGCCAGGTATTTATGCCACAGACATTTTGGCAACTCTTCCTTTATGCATAACTCGTTTACACTAAAATAGTGGTGAGATATGGGGTTTTTTTGTGTGTTTTTTGTTTGGTTTGGGTTTTTTATTGTTGGTTTTGTTTTGTTTGTTTGTTTGTTTTTTAATTAGGCCTGCAGTGAAAAAGTAAGAAGGAGGTCTCCAGCCAGGGACCAGAACAGCTAGAGGAAATCGGCAAAAGACTCTGTGGCAACTGCCCATTGTCAGTATAACAGCACTTTCCTCAAAGGGGTCATTCCTACCCACTTGCTCCAAAGGTAGCTAAAGGGACAATACAGGTGTTTATAGCTTCGTTAGAGAGAGAGTGATCTTAATTTACCACCAAGGCACTGCAGCCCCCCTTTCTTACTGTGGCTGTGAGGCATCCTGTAGTCTTTGCAGGGGCCTTTTGGTACAAGTATGGATCTTATGGACCTAAACATAATCAGCCACACACATCCATTCCCTGCATTACCAGCAGGACCGGATATTCAAATGCTGAAGGTCATTTCCAGCTTCAGATGCACTGTGGCATCAGTGGAGGAGCCATGTTTACAGCAGTCCCTGAAGGATGTTACCTGCCTGCCTGCTTAATGGTGGCCATCCTGTTCTTACAGGCTGGTGGAAGCTGTGCTATCACAATGCTGGACCAGAAGAAGGTAATTTGCTGTGGCCTGATGAATTTCTGCCATGGCTGCAGTGAAGTGACATGGAGAAAAACAGAACTAGCTGCATGTATGACGTGCATCCAAGTCTGGGTCCTTTTTCCATATAACAAGGCATCCGGCCTTAACATTCTGCTTCCTAGATGCAGAAGGAAAGTGAAGGGGAAACACAAAAATAAGGAGGCCTAGCAGGCAAAGTGGGGAGAGAGGCACTTCATCGCTCAGTACAGTTCCAGGTTGTGGTGGCTGTTTATCACCACTTTGAGTTCTTCAGTCACCGGTGTGCTGCCACTTCTCAAAGGCAGCTTTGATTGCCAAAAGCTCATTATCTCAGGCATAATTCCCTTCTGTGGGGTAAGCTACCCAGAGAAAAAGATGCAAGTTAGAGCATCTGTTCCTACAGTAAGAGGCTAGAGTTAGCCTAAAAACTATAATGAATACCCATTTTACCTTCTCAAAAGTTGCTTGTGCTTCAGGCATCTATGAAAATCAAGCCCCTTTTGAGTGAGTGCCATTATGGCAGCCATAATACCAGAAATCCCCTTCATGAACCATCCTTCAAGGCTGGTAAATACTGAAAACCATTTCCTCTATTCTAGAATGGGGCTGTCAATTTATGAAGTCATCAGTCTACTTGGAGTCTGTGTGCAAGTCAATGCTACTCACAGTTACTCCAGGTAACTGTCAATTCACACCTCTCAAGAGGTGCAGAGTATCAGAATGTTATGTAAGTATCCGACAGCATAGCTATGAAGCAAGTCTCTCAGAGCAGCATCTATGGAATATTGGGATGTGGCTTGAACATTGCAGAGACTAAGTGGCATCACAGGATGCTCGTAGCGGCACTTTGTAAATCCAGCATAATGAACTAGAGACCCCATGCAGATGTTCAGAGCGCTCCAGGGTAAGAAGGAAGGGATGCTGGTTCTTCATTCTGATGTTTTTCCACCTGCAGTAAACTGTGCAGGGGCAAAGACACCCATTCTTCTTTATGAGAAAAAAAATTATGGAAGCCCTTGCAGGGGAGCTGTAGTGGTAGATGAATCTATATACCAAATTGTTCATGAGTTATTCCTCAAGGGCTGCTAATTCAGAATCTATCCAGATATAGGTGCTCACAGAAAACAACTCAGCTGGAGGGTACCTGGATGAGGATCATGCCCTCAGAATGGTGAAGGGTCTTTTCATAGAATCACAGAATCATTTTTGTTGGAAAAGACCTTTAAGATTATCAAGTCCAACCATTTTGTATTAGATATAGGAAATGTGGAAAGCAGCACATCTGTAATTCCTAACATGATTATAGCACTCACTGTGTGTGTGCACAGAGCTTAACAAAAGATCTCCCTCAAACTAGAGGCATGCTGGGGTATTGAATATGTGTGATACAGGGGTAAAGACAATACTTGGATAACATTTAAAATGTTAAATCTAGATGTACATGTAAAATTCTATATGTATCTTACTAAAATCACCATAAAGGAACCTGAGGCCTCTTGCTGGGACGGAGCATGTTTTTTATGGTAGATATATGTAACTTACAGAAATCAATACATCACCTGAGCATGAAAATGCCATCAGAATGTAATGCAGGAAAGAGCAGTAGAGAAATAATGCAGAAGTGAACGATACCAGAGGCCTGCTAATAAAACAATAATATATTTTCTTGGTCAGTATGCCTAGTACACCTTACAGAAAATCCTTATTGATAATGTACAATATAGTCTGCAAGTAGCCATGTATACAGATATAATCTTGAAAAGTACCATTGATTTGAAACACCAAATGCACCCAGTGCAATTGCTAACACCCACAGCACTCTTTGCAACCTATCATGACCATGTCATATATGCCTTTCATTCTTCTTGGCAGCTTGTTCTGTTTGAGGAGTGAGTTGGAAAGGGATTGTTTTCTGAAAAGGACAAGGACAAATTGTTCCACTGATGGGTGAGGGGAAAAAATGGAAATGCAGAAATACGATGATAAATATGATGTTTGGCTGTGCTTCAGTCACTTCAGTACTAAAGTATGTAGCATGCTTGTAATTGCCAGCTTCTGAAAGAATGGAGATACCAGCATTGTCACAGTATTTAACAACAAGACATCTGACAGAGGAAAAAAAAAAAACAAAACCAAAGCACTCAAGATTTTTCAGTCTTGGTGGATCAACAAGATACGAGTGCTTCAACTGGCACTGTCAACACAAATGCCCTTAAGGTATTTTCTTTGGTGTGTCTATGTATTGCATTAGTTTAATGTATGAGCTATTACAGAAGTTTATTCCATCTTGCACCATAGAATTGTTTCCAAATTTATATAGCCTGAATCAGCTATTGAATTGAAAATGATGTCTTTGTCAAAGAACAATGTTTTATGTCAGAGAAAGAAAATATAATTGATCTTGAATGCAGGAGAACTAGGTATGTAGTAATTAAACTCAGTAAGTCAACTTTTAAAGCAAAGCTTCTAGTTTCAAGTTTCTTTAGAAAATAGTTCACATTTGTGGAAGAAGGTGCAAGTAAAATATTTAAAAAGACAGGCAAAAATTATTGCCTTTAGGTGATGTGACAGTACATCCTTCTGTACAAATATTAACACCCAAATGGTAACTCGTATAAATAGTAAGCTGATTACATGGATTTAAAAGCATTCCTTCCAGTACTGTATGTTTGATATTGCCAAGTTCTTCTTGTTAATCAAATCAAAAGAAGCTTTAAAATGGTCACTCAATTTCCTATTTAATATTAATTCCTTGAGTAGTAATCAACTTTGTTGAAGGCTATATGATTAATTCTTAACTGTATTGCTTTGTCATGACAAGAGTTCTTTCCAATAGAAATGCCTCTTTTAGAGTGAAAGGTAACATGATGACTTCTGGAATTAAGGGCAGAAATGTATGTCTTCATGCTTGATCAGCAGTGTTCCCTTGCTTTTTGCTGCCTGTATTCGTCTGGTGTGTTTACCCAGATATCTTGGTCATGTTAACAGGAAAAATACTCTGGAGTGGAGGATGCTGTTCCTGAACAGCAAAACTATAGCAGCCATCAAAAAACTTAGAAATTAGGCTTCTTGAGAGTGAAAAAACTATGGATTTTTCTTAGCTCAAACTATCATAAGGCAACTGAATAGCCAACAGGAAAACATCATTAACTCAGTCATAACCTGAGGAAACTTCAGAGGCATCTATGAAGCTGTTTTATCTATTGATGCACATAATGGAAAGAGGTGATTCACTAATCCTTTCATCCAGGTGGGATGTGGCCAGTGTAGTATAGGTCAAGCCATTGCAACAATAGCTGGTAAGCTTGACCTCTGAAAAGACAATAAATTCAAAGTTCTTCAGCCGGGAGTTGGATCTGCTTAATCTGTCTTTGAAGAAAGATTGTCCAGCTTGAGTTGTAAATATTTTATCCTGTTTTATCCACTGTAAATCAAAATGTTCCCAGTACTGGCAAAGAAAATGAAGCATTGTTAGCTTGTAAAATGAAAAGGACTGAAGGCCAATACTTCTCTTCATCATTAAATTTTATTTGAAACATGTTTCATAGGTGCTGGATGACTCTTGTGAATCATCTTTAAAATTACAAATTACCTTCTTGAACCTTGATATCAGCTGTTACTTTTCCTGTTAATAAAGAAAATCAATGTAGATTAATGTAGAAATATGATCAGCAGCCATTATGTCAGCTTTTGTACACATATGACAGGAGGTATTAGTTGTCTCCACAACTTTCAATTCAAAACACATGGGAAGTGATGTCAGATAAAGAGAAAGAGAAAAGATATAAGCAAAAATTAAGAAGACCTTCTAACGTCTGGAATGTAGCATTTGTAAAGTTAATTTTCATTAATGAATATTTGTATTGGGAAACATATGGTAAGCCTTGCTGGAAACTCATGTCCATCTCTTGCAATGAGCAATTGTGTGCATAAATCAGTTGAGTTCACTGATCTGGCAGAAAGTCTTTTTTAAATCTTTTTTTAAATGAGTTAATTTTCAATCTGATCATTGAGCTGTTCCACTTCCTTCTTTGATTGGACCATAATTACATTTGAAACAAATGAGTAACTAACTGTGTATCATGTAAGAAAGAAGGGGATGAGTTGAGTATATAGTGATGCTATCATAGTGTATAATGAAGCTACACCTTTAACTTTGTATCTGGAAGGTCTAGTAATAAGAGTAAAAGAGTTAGCAGACTGATGCCTTTTACTGAAATCAGTTCTTCTGTTTCATCTGTTTTAATTTACATTTACCCATTTTTGTCTGAATACAGTAAAATGTCAGACCCTTCACATTATGGTTGCAAGGCAAAATACTGCCAAAAACATTTACCATGCCCATAATCTGACTGGATTTCCTTTCAATAACACTGAACCAAACTATATTATGGAAACAAAAGAAAAATCTTGCTATTTATGTATTACTGTCAACGTATTTACCTTATGTAGCAAGTTCAGTGTCATTTGCCATGCTCATTTTTCTCATAACCATTTTAGGTTTCATCCTATCTGTATCACTGTTCACAAATAACCCTGAGTTTATACTCTAAATCAAGTACAAAGTTTGCTGGTCTTGTGCCATGCCAAAAATTACGTTACTTTCATTCACATATACCACTTCATGGTGGATCAGCCTTATGGTGACTTTGATTATCTCACAATGAAGTGCTGGTGGAGTGGCTGACACTCCAGAAGGCTGTGCTGCCATCCAATGTGACTTGGACAAGCTGGAGAGCTAGACAGAGAAGAACCTAATGAGGTTCAAGAAGAGCAAATGTTGTGAAGTGTAGGGTCCTGAACCTGGGGAGGAGGAATGTCAGGCACCAATATAAGTTAGGGGTGAACCTGCTGGAAAGCACTTCTGAGGAGAAGGATCTGGAAGTCCTGGTAGAAGTAAATTATCTGTGAGCCAACAATGCACCATTGTCTCCAAGAAGGCAAATGAAATCCTGGGTTGCATAAGGAAGACTGTCGCTGGTAGGTCGAGGAAGGTCATTCTTCCCTCTACTCTGCCCTGGTGAGGCCACATCTGGAATACTGTGTCCAGTTCCAGGCTCCCCAGTTCAAGAGAGTCAGGGAACTACTTGAGAGAGTCCAGCACAGGGCAGTGAAGATGACTGGGGGATTGGAGCATCTCCCTTAGGAAGAAAGGCTGAGAGAGCTGGGATTCTTTAGCATGGAGAACACACAAAGTCAGGATCAACAATACTTCGTACACTAGTAGTAAGCACAGAACGCAACTCCCCACTGATACAAGGAACAGTGAACAACCATATCTTCCCTGCCTGCTGTCTTGTAATTTCATTTACTTCCACCTGCACCTAAAGGTGTGGCTGATTTGCTGTATTAGGTGTAATTAAGTTAGGCCCTAGGTATTCTGATGATCAGGAGGGATCTTTCCCTTCCAGCACCATTGTGTGAACAGCCAAACACTGCAGTGAGGCAACAAGCTGAAGAAATGGTAGGTCAGGAGCTGAAAGGAGGACGCATCACTCTGTTGAGTTCCAGTTTTGGAAGGAAATCCTCATTCCCTGAGCTTATTGGTAGAATTGAATATTAAAACTTCTTAATATTCTAACAGTGAAGTTTTTGTTTGGTTGGTCAGTTGTTGGTTTTTTTCCCACTTACTTAGAGATCCCATATGCTGACTCATGCTTTAAGTTGAGGCATGTAGCAAGATTTCATGCCCAAAATCTTTTATGAAGGACAGGACAGCCTGTCATTCCACCTCCCCTTTTGTCCTTTAATTATTCCACTTGAATGTCACTCAGCAGGTGGTAATTGTGACATGCATTCAAGGAAGATGGAAGGGGTTTTCCTTGAAAGGCAGTCTACATAAGCTTACAGATATTTTGGTTCTAATGCGTATATCCCTTTACTCAGAAGATTTGGTCAAACACCTGCATTGCTTGCAAGTCAAATTCACAGAAGAGAAAATAAATGATCTGCGAAGTAGTAGGCAACCTTTACCATTAAGCAGCTAGGTCAGTAGGGCAGGGTGTTTTAAATACACATATCACAATTCATAGAAATGTCCTGTGTTTCTGGTATTAGCCTGACCACAGCTCCCACTAGCAACATAGACCTGCATACGGAATGCTTTTCCTTCCATTTTTTATTAAATAAGATGTGTGAGCAAAATGAAATTTGACCGGGCTCAGCTGGGGTTTGTTTTGTTGGGTTTTTTTATACAACCTGGATGTTAAAACAATGTTGTCATGGAGGAACTGCTGTTCAAAACCACTTAAAAATTTTCAGTACATCTGCTGCCCTTGATAGCTGCTCACCCACAGTAGAAAAACCATGAATTTCACCTTTCTTCATTCCAAGAGGGAAATAAATGAATGAATGTGACTCTGAAACTTGGAGGAGGGCGTTTGAAAGCAGGAGAATATGTTATAAATTTGAGGGTTTTCCTTTTTTTTTTTTTTTTTTTTTTTTCTATTTCTCTTAGTGATCAGTCAGTGGTGCACTACTGATGCCTTTACTTTTTCATAAGGAGTTACTTGATTTCCATTTACTTTCCTGATATCAAAACAAGGCTACAAAGGTTCTGTGTGCTGATGCAGTAGCTGTAATGAGGCTGCTTTGCAGGACCGTAAGTTCTGTCTAAGTCACCTTCCGTCCTATTGAGTGGTAATCTTTCATTCACTTCATGGACATTAAACTGGTGGGCACTACAGAGCCCCAAATTAGATACTGAAATAAATTAAGGTCATAGTATGAGATAGGCCTTGGGGACCTGGAAAGCTGTGTGAACCTGAAGGGTGCTGTAAGAGTCATAGGGATACATAGGGGCTCCCTCTCGTGCCCCTGGGATACACCACAGACAGGCAGCACTTCACTTCAGGTAGCTGTATGGGACAGATCAATACTCGCCTCCTTCCATGCATTGTAGGTTGATGGTGAAGGAGATGGAGCTGAGACTTCACTCTTCGCATCCGTGGGTTTTTTTGTGTTTATTACAGGTAAGATGTGTTGAAAAGCATCCATTTATGTCTCCTTGTATTTGGAACTGAGGCATGAGGCAGCCTGCAGGTGTCATACAGGAGTAGCACATAATCCTGTGCTATCTTGAGTAATTTTAAAATTGCATTGCAATAGAATTGCTTTACTCTCTACACCCAGTCCAAGGAAGTTGATATTTGGAGAAATTTAAAATTCAATTGTTTTTAAAAACAGAATAAGATTGTCGTAAGCAGTTGTCAGCACGTCTTTTTACAGACCCCTTCCCTTGTATTTTCAATTGCTTTTTTTTATTACTTCAGGTAATATGGAAAAAATGCTACAAGAATATATTATTCTTAGATCTAAAAAATATCAGTATCATACCAGCAGTAAGATAGAGTATGCATTAGTGGGTGATAAATGCAGTCCTCAGAGGGTATGATACATTTATGAAAGTTTCTGTAATTTTTATGTCACATCTTACTGTTCCCAGAACATCTTGTAGAGCTTGTTGAGAACATCTGGTTGAGCTCTTTGAGAGCAGGTTTAACCTTAGGCATTCCAGTCAGTTCTGCATGCCTGCAGTGTAGCTTTGCTATGAGAAACATCTGCAAAATGACTTTGCTGATTTCCACTCTGTGTGCTTCAGCAATTCCAAATTAAGTTCACTTCATTAAGAAAATAAAACTCGATCTCCTTCTGAATTCATTCTTGGTGCAAAACATCTTGTGTGGAGACATCCTACAAAGACAATGTGGAAGGTGAGACTGGTGAATGGTGAGGATTCAGAGATGTGCAGTAGGGTATCTGCTCCCCTGTCACACACAAACATGTCAGCATTCCCCTAGGATAGACATTCCTCTTGAATTTTGTGATGCTGTATTTATCATATGTACACTGAAAGGCACTTGAGTGATAGTTACTGAGTAAATATTCTGTTATGCTACAGCATTAAAAATATTCAGGATTGTTTTCAAAAGGAATTAGCCCCCCTGAGGGGCTAGAAAACATTCAGCTTTCTTCACTCTGACTTCCTCATTGCAATCACTGAAGAATATAGCCCAGGGTTGGTACAGAGATGAGTGCTTTCTAACAGTGAGGTCAAGTATGTATATTTAAAATGCCTTTCAGTAGATTTCGTGTGGTGATTAATGCACCAGTATTAATGGAAACAGGTAATCAGAGGAATACACCTGGAAATAGGTTTTCTTGAATGGAACTGTGCTTTAACTGAATCCTCTAGTGCAATGTATACTGTCCGTATTTATGGTTGAGGCTTAAATCCAAGATGGTGTTCAATAAATATCCTGCCTAGTATCTTTCGTCCTTATGGTTTTATAAAGAGCCTCTCTTTCCTGATAAAGTTGCTTACAAGCATATAATTTTACTTCTGCACACACCCAGGGGTGTGGCTACTGTGGCAAAGCTGAGCAATTTAGTGCCTGTCTTACAGCTAAGTGTGTTTGATATCCACAAAGTGCATATTCTCTCACTTAATTCTAAGCTGAGGCTGATCCAGTGCATATAGGTACTAAAAAGCACTGAATTAAAAGATAATTTATTCAAAAGCTAGAGCAGGAGAAAAATGCACCAGCCACTCTTTTGTAGCAATACCACAGAGAACTCAAAGTCAAAGTCAGAAACCAATCCCTCAGGCAGTTTCATGGAGTCTGAATGTTGTTTTGCAGGTTTACTGCCTGGGGACTAAAAGTTCTGGGAACCTCTGGTTTTACAGGCTGCTCAAACTTCTACCAAGTCAATTTATCAGAAGTCAGGTATTCTGTTCTACCCCTCGTGTGCAGATTTTCGTCACATAGTACATGTGAGACAGAAGGTGGTTGAAGATTGATTCTCTTCAAGGTAGTGGCCAGTCTGCTGCAATTTATTCCTGTGTGAGGTTGTTCCCACAACTGCCACTCTTCTTCTAGGAAATACAGTTCCTGGTTGAGAAAAGTATACACGCATGCATGATCACTGAATCCTTTTCAGTTTCATCAGCATTTGTTACACTAAGGCATCTGCACATGGCATGCTGGGTGTAACAAATGGAATCCTTAGACTTAGTGGTTAGACCTAATTAAAAGTATTTACTGATGAAGCAAGAAACTCGTGTTATATTCTCTTTTCAGTGTAGGAATTGAAAACTACTTTTGTTGTAGCCTAGTGTTAAGGTAGGGGACAGCAAACACTAAGCCGTTCTTGTTTTCATGTACCACCGTGCAGCCGGGAGCATTGTAAGGGGGAGGGAGAATGTGATACTGCAACCTACCCCAGAGATGTCTTTTTTGGAGGGATCTTTAAAAAAACACACAAGAAAACAAAACCAAAAACAACCAAAAAAAAAACCAAACAAACAACAAAGGAACAAAAAAAGCAAACCCCACTACTTGAGTAGTTCTTTACATAACATGTGGTTAAAAACAGACTTAAATCTGTGAACAGGTTGACATTATGCTGTTAGACATCCACCAAAGAAGTACTAAGCAGGATCTGCAGACTCTGACAATTCAGCAAAGTACTTTTATGATGTAATACAATTTAAAAACTCTGCTATGTTAACAGCATACTTCTTTCACATACAGCACCTAAATATCTCCTTAGTCCCCTTACTTCTTTCTATGATTTAAAGTGTTGCAGAAGGGTATGCCTTATCCCTCTTCAAAATCCCAGTGAGTAACTTTCTTTTCAGCTCATAGGTGATAGCTGTGAACTATGTTTAAGGTAAAGTATGGCCATTAGCTGGTGGTTTAGGTATTACAACAAAACTTCTGCCTTATTTTCATTAGGAATTGACCCGTGAGACTTACAGTCTTTGCTAATGCAGTTAATCAGTCATAAATCGAAAGCTTTTTATTATAGATATTAAAAAGCAGAAATATAATTAACAAGTAAATTATTACCTTTTTTTTTTTTTTAAAAAAAAAAAAAAGGACCAAAGAACATTTATTTAAGGTATTTGTCATTTTTATCTTGAGATTTAAGCACTTATTTTCCTTAACTCACAAACTTACCAAACGGAAATGTTCTGCCACATTTTTCACTTCAGGACACTTTTCGTTGTATTTTTCTATGAGCAGAATATCCTTTATAGGATATTCTGGGAAATAAGCCAGTTATAATGGCCTCAGGAGAATCTGCAGGACTGCAGACAAACAAAAAAAAATAAATTTGTATTTAAGTACATGAATGTCTCAAATTAGCACAGCAAATGATAATTAATGATAATTGACAGCCTTTGATGAATTCAGCACTGAATTCAAATTGTGTATGAGACTTTAAATCAAAATGTATTTATCATTTTGTTGATATTGATATAGATCTGAATCTGTAGCTACTGAATTATGTCTACTTATAATCCATATCCTTTTTTTTTTTTTTTCAAATTTTAATGCTTTTTGTGTATTTTTGGCTTATTGGATGTATCTCATAAGTGAGCAGAGCAATGTCATTGCTAGGAATTACAGGATCAATTTCAAATCACCCTGTTTGCTGTTTTTATGGCAAAGTGCTCAATTACAGTTTATATGTGCTTGGTCATGGATGTCTGGTTCATCTTGGAGAAAGATGACCTATTGCAAATATTGATTTTTATTTTTATTTCTGTCCATCTGGAGTCAGCTCAAAGCAGTCCAGATGTCAGAGCTCTGACTTACCACAAAGCCAGATTTTGAAAGAAAATTCCCAGCAACAGACTTTATTAGTGAAATATGCAGATACACTGTGATTTGTAGAATACCATTGGTGCAGTCAAGTATCAACATGAATACACCTTTAAATGTAAAATCATGGTGAAAAGGTCTTCTATTACCCACTGATACCGCTGTTCTGCATTTTTAAAGTCTGTATGAAGAAAAAGTACCACACATTAATTAAGCATAATTTGTCAGAGTCATTGAAAAGACTCAACCATCCATATATTTAAGAAAAGTGAACCATCTTCACCCCTACCTTTTAGTCAGATAGTATGCTGGTGTAGGGTTTTTAAAATACAAGGAATGAGATGCAGGAATAAATACAACCTCTCCTTATCTGAATGTTAAGTCAAGAAAGAATCAGAACAGTAACTAATTGTTTTTTGTTTAAAAATTGGCATTTTCAAATTTTAAATTGAAGTGTTTCAGCATCTTTAATTTTGGAATCCAAAAGAAACTTTTTAATTGTATCACAGTATTTCTCTTTTTCATTACTCTTATGACATTGCTTTATGTCATTTCAGTAGCAATTACAATGTGTTTCATTCCTACTGAGGTGTTATAATAGGATGTATTGATCAAATACATTTTTAGGCATGTGTTTTATTTTGTGATTATCTTATGAGGACTTAATCCTACTAGATCAAAGTGTCCTCTGTGCTGTAATGCAAACAAGCTAAACATCAAATGTACTAATTAAAAAAGCAGCTGCTTTCCTATATATTAGCTTGAAATATTTTATTATAGACAAAAACATCATCTTTTGTTAAGAAGTTGCATATAATACATTTATTTATTACCAAAAAAAACCAACAAATAAACAATTTTTTATTTTTTTTAAAAAAAGGAACAAGGAACATTCCTTTATGTCAGGCACTTACCAGTTATATGGCTTCAGAAACTAGTTACGGTTAGTGTTCTTCATCATCAATAGAGAGACACAGGTCATTCCAAAATATAAGGTTTCCTTCCATTTACATGATAAAATCAATTGTATTTTCTCCTCAGAGACTATCAGGCTATATATTTTCCCCTGTACTCTGCCCTGGTGAGGCCACAGCCTCAATACTGCATCCAGTTGTGGGCTCCCCAGTTCAAGAGAGACAGGGAACTACTTGAGAGTCCAGCAGAGGGCAACAAAGATGACTGGGGGATTGGAGCATGTCCCTTATGAAGAAAGGCTGAGAGAGCTGGGACTTTTTAGCCTGCAGAAGAGAAGGCTGAGGGGAGACCTTATTAAAGCCTGTAAGTATCTAAGCGGTGGGTGCAAGAAAAATGGAGCAAGACTCTTTTCAGTAGTTCCCTGTGACAGGATGAGGGGCACAAGCTGGAATATAGGAAGTTCCACTTAAATATGAGTGAAAAACTATGAGGGTGACAGAGCACTGGATGAGTGCTGCCCAGGCAGGTCGTTCAGTTGCCATTCTTGGAGATATTCAAGAAACATGTAGATGTGGCACATCAGGACATGCTCTAGTGGTCGAGATTGTAGATGGTTTTTGTGGGTGTTTTTTGGTGGAGTGTGTGTGGTTGTTTTTGTTTGTTTGTTTGGGTTTTTTATGCAGTCCTGTGTAATGTGCTCTAGGCAATCCAACTTTAGCAGGGGACTAGATGGACTAGATGACCTCTACAGTCCCTTTCAACTCTAACAATGTTGTGATTCTGTGACATGATTTAGATATTCTAACTGGAGACACCTAAATAAGGTAACCAAAATATACATACATAACCAGAATGTACACAGTTGCAGTATACACTGAAAATTTGTATTGCCACCTCAAAATGCCCATTTTTCTATAAAAAGTATCCTTGACTAGCAAAATGCTAAGTTAAACTTTTAGCTGCCCTAAGTTAACTCTGGCCAATAATTAGAGCCCAAATTTTTATTTTTCAGGTAGAAACATTACATATTTTTACCATAGCACAAACAGATAACATGTTGCATCTGAAAATAAGACATCCCTCCTAGTTCTAAAAAGTGATGCTAATTATATACATAAGAAATGTCAGAAATATTAGCATATTCTCTTAATAGCATATCTAATTAAACAATACTACTCCTTGGATGAAAAATGAAAAAGTAATTTATTCACTTGAAAATAAAAGTTCAACTTTTTGAAATACTTTTTTTTTTCTTAAGCAAAATTATGCAAAATAATTTTTACATGTTCTTGCACCTATTGAGTCTGTCAGTGATGAAACACTTCATGGACAGAATTAATCATTGTTTGTAGAGGGGAAATGCAGCTAAGTGTTAGATGTGGCTGCTTGTACCTTGCAAGGCTGTCTTTCAGTAACACTTTCCTGCCTATGTTGTCATTCCCACAGTGGTCCCTGTGAATCTTACAGATTCTGTGGAACACACCCACATTGTCTCCTACACAGAGCAGATTTCCTTTTCTGCTTAAAAAAAAAAAATTAAAAAATTAAAAAAGCTTTTCCCATTTCTGTTTAATTAGTGAAAAAGGGCCAATGTCATACAAACACAAACTATTCTTTGCTGTTAACTCTGATACAGTAACTCCTCCAAGAAACTCATAGCCTAAACCAAGGCCTATTCTGAGAAAAATATACAGGCTTCCTGACAGCAGAAACTCAAATTATGTTATTTCATTTATTTGTTAGTCCTGTTCTATATGGCATGTAATTCAGGACCTCAAAGGAAAGATTGATCATGACTTCTTCCATCTGATATTTATGAAATGTTGCCTAGCATGTCTGGCAGAGTAAGTAATATATTTTCCTCTTTTTCTGTTTTGTCTCTTGTTTCTATAGCATCTGAGCTTTGTGTGATTTCTCTTAAAACATTCTCAAGTTTCACCCACACAGGCCATCTGGACTACAGTTAATATTTTAGGACCCATCCCCTTAACTTTGATGTACTTTCTTGTAACTGCTAAAACATGGTGATATCTCTTCCTTCTGTCTTGAGAACCTCCCCCTCACAAACTCAGACATATCAGAGGAACCAAGGGCTTGATACTGCCAGCAGCTGAAGTATTTCAAATCTCTCATACATTTTTTCAATTCTGAGCAAATCTATGATGAGAAAAAGAAATCTGTGAACCTTTAGCAGCAAAAATCTTGCCATAATGAAAAGAGTGAAGTCCTAAAGTATAAAATATTGTATTTTAAAAATTGTTTATGTTATTGGTTCCTAGAGTTGTTTGTTGTGTTTGATCATGAACTCTGAAGTGGTGCTGTGATGAACAGCACAAGTGATGTGTGATCCACCACACCAAATTCACTAATGACATTGTCAATACTATATCTTGATCCTTGCCTTCAGTTGAAGCCTATTTGCTTCTCAAGTTTGTCAAATTTAATCTTAGTAATTGTTTTATGAACCAGCAAGGTCCGTTCTACACCTAGATTTGGAACAAGTGAGGAATGGAAAACTGCATTTTCCTCTGATTTAATCCAGAAGTATCTCTTAAAAAGCTCAGTCATTTTTAAAGTATTCTCAGGGTCTGATGTTAGCATTTTTTTATTCTTACATGAAAACAAACTTGAAAGATAACAAAGGTCAGATAAATATTTCTGTGAAACAAATTGACAGCTCTTATAACACTTGTAATGACATGTGCTTGGTGTAATAAGATGCTTTTCTGTGATCCCAGCAATGCTTCATGGTCTGTCTTGTAGCCTCAGTTAACTGAACTGTGACTGCTTGCTTCTTAGGCATGGTGATTAATCACAACATTGGTATCTTATTCCTTTTCCTTGTTATTGGCGTGACTTGACCCAGAATAAATGCTCAGTCACACAAATATTTTCTGGGTAGTGATGCATAAAGAGTTACACTAGGGTCTAGTGGGTCACTCATGACCATATGAGGCCCACTGACTCACAAACAAGAGCTGCTTGAGACTCTTCACCTTAAGAAAAGTGAGTAAGAGCAGAGTTGTGCTCCCTGAAGTCATGTGTCCAGGGCAGCCTAGATGCTCCAACAGTCTAAAATGTGTTCAGAGTGCACGTGTATGATACAAGGCCTTTTGAAACAACACTGTAGATAGGTGACATGCCCAATGGTGTCCCACGGGCACTAAGCGTGTATGTTTAGGCAGAATTGAACTCTAGATTTTGTTGACCCTCTCTGAGATCACACTCACTCATGATGTATAGATACCTACATTTAGGTCTGATAATCTCTGCATTTTTACCCAAGGAGATTATAATAATGGGTAATGGAAGGGCTGTTGTGGAAGAGACACAGGGCTAGGAATACCTAAAATCTGATTGCGAAATGTTACTACACCGTAGTAACATTCTATGAAAAATCTGATTGCGAAATGTTACTACACCGTAAGGCACTACTACACGAGGCACATGAAACTAATTAAGGTGTTAAGATTCTCAGAGGTTGATATCTTTGTGTGTCAAGAGAAGATCAAGTTCACTTGCTCTCTTGCTCTTCAGAAGTTGTATTGCAGCTGCTTTTATATAGTTGTGTCTGTTGTTTATGTAAAATTAATTGTAAATTATAGAAAATTCCTTGACATTTGCCACAATTTATTTTTCCTCTTTTGTTTTTTATTTTCAGTCTACTGCAGAAATCTGATCGGCACAGCACTGCTTGCCAAAATATCACAGAAAAGGGGAAGGGAGAGTAAGAGTGATCTTGCAAAAAAATTTAGATCCAATATGCTGCTCAGTGTACAAAGCACTCTGCCTCCATTAGACAGTGACACACTAGTTGGTTTTTCATCTGCTGCATTGTATGAATTCCTAGTTTGTGTGAGGTTTAAAAATATTTGCACTGTTATTCAGAATGCTACACGGTATGATGTATTTAGGGATCTGCTTTGCTGCTAAAGGATTAATAATATTTTAATTGGATAGTTGAGGATAGTGATCCTTAAATTCCCTATCTCATCCTTCGTCCCAGCTCTGCCATAGTCACAGAAAACTTAAAACCAGAGCATAAGCATAGACGTACAAAAGGATATTTTAGTTGGGTTTATAAGAATGTATCCCAAACCAAACATTAAGTATTGTCTGAAAGGAAGTACAAGAGGACTTAAAAGTCTTCAAAGGTGTACAGATATATTGTCATTAAACAGAGGATCAACATATTTTGCTGGTTTTCCCTCATGCAAAATCTACTTCATATTCTGTTGAAAAACATCCTCCTCTCTCCTAATCTTGCAGAATATACTTTGTTCAGTTACTATATTTTCCACTACATATTATGGTTGAATGAAAAATTGAAGGATCTCTGAAAAAAACCTTGGTTTTAATCTGATATAAGATGGGAATGTTGACATTTGAAGGAATATTCATTTCAGCTTCCTGAAGAACCTCACTGTCTCTGTGGTGAGGTGTTTCAGGGAAATATTTTTCATATTTTATGATGTGACTTTGAAGCCAGGAGCTAAATCTCATAAACATGGTAACAAGCTGTTAGGCTAGGAATTTTTGGTTTTGCACTGAAAGTGAGTAAGGTCAAGGTTTAAAAGCTGAACTAGTTTGTTCTGATACTTTTGTTATTTTTCATGTACCTGCTAGAGAACTAAGAACAATTCTGTTTCAGAAAATTTTACTTTGAGAGAATGTGCCCTGCTTTGCAGTGGGCCTAAGGACTAAGAGTGGTGGTGGGCTTTCTTCTTTTTATGTGTCCAGATACATTTGAGCTTGGTTGAAGATCACACTTGATTTTCTGTGTTTCAGTGGATGCCTGCATGCTATTTCTACAGAAGAATGATATGCACATTCTTGCCTTTTTTTCTTTTTTTTTTTTTTTTTCCTTTTTCAACAGTGTTATGAAAGTATAAAATCCCTCCTGCACTCTTCTTACCTGACCTACATATATATATATATTCCTCCTCTGCTCCCACTCCCAGTTGCCAACTTACTGTTTTCTCCTGAAGTCATAGACAAAAGCTAAGCAGAGTAATTTTAAATACTGAGATTTATTTCTCATATACAGCATACTTATAAAGATTGCTTGTTAAAAGTCATCAGCTGTGCTACATTTCTTTCTGGAATGATGTGAAACATGACTGCTTTCTTAAGCAATGAATTCTCAGATGGAATAAATAAAGCAGATGAAGTATCTTACTGCTGAACGCTGACTATTCTGTTCCTTCATTAGTAGTTGAAACTTCTATTAAAGCTAAAGCTGTTGAAGTCAGAATTATCTCTTTTAATGGATTAAATATCCTAAATATTCAATCTAAAAGCATTTTTCCATTTCAATGTTTTATTAATATTGACTCTTTTAAAAATCAGTCAGGGAAACACTCTACCAATTTTTATTCAGTTTGTGACTAACCTTGCTCCAGACCAGCAGCCTGTCAATCAGATGCCCCTGAACAATCTCCTCTAATTAGAAAAGAAAAATTAAGAGTTTAGCTTTGTCTGTGAACTTCAGTGCTTACTGATGTGGGTTGTTTTTGTTTGGGCTTTTTCTATTTGTTTTTTCCTTTTTTCCCATGAAGTAGACTAATAAACTTTAACTATTGGCAAGTCTGTTTTTTAAACTTTATAATTAAAACTCACATCACCTTTTTAATGAGATATTCTTATATTTTTCTGTTGTGGAGTACAAGGATTTTATGAAAGAACATTGTATTTTATTTCTTGTTATTAGCAAACAGAAATATTTCAAGCATTTTTTCCCAAGAAGGTTTAATAGAAATACGTTATGTCTTTGTTGAGATTTGTTAATCTGTAAACATGCTTTCAATATAGGTATATAGGTATGAATATTCAGAGTTCTTTATGCATTAAGTTACTGCATTTAAATAAAGATAGATCCTTAGATGCATTGGTGACATAATCTGAACCTGTCTCCTACCTTAGAGAAAAATCTCAGAAATTGTAAATCCAGAGGTTATTTTTCAGTACCATGAGGAAAGGCCCTGGCTATTATTATACACATTCAATCATGCTAATGAATATTACAGTTGCTTTTACTCGAAGAGTTAAAAAGAGCTTGACAAGTAGCAATTTTTAAAGTTTACAATACAATGTCAGTTACAAATCTAATTTTTACTTGCTATTAAGCTTCATATGGGTGCACTCTTATAATATTTTTTAAATAGCAAAAAGGAATTGGATACAACTGGGTTACTTGCTCAAAGCCTTTGCCTAGAGTTATTTTGAGTGTGCTTGTTTTTCACCCAACTCATAGGAGATGAAAACACACTGTTTTGCATTATTGTGCCTTACAAGATGTGTGATCCTCTTCATCATTCCTTCTTTCTGAACTGATGTCAGACATTCATGGGGGTAAGAAAGACCTGCCTGACTCTCGTTATCAACAATAGCTCCAAAGGCTACTTCAGCCAAAATTCCCTCATGACTGCCTTTGTGCTCAAGGGCTTTGAATGCTTTGAGCAGATATTCTTGCTGCCATTTCTTCTGCCACCTCCATTCCTTTTCCTTAGCATATGTTTGGATGCTGAAAAGCAAGCTTGCATGATTATATATGAATCATAGAATCATAGAATGCCAGATTGGCACCTTGTTAAGCTGAGTCTTGAAAGTGTTCAGCAATGGGGAATCCACCAATTCCCTAGGAAGATTCTTCAAATGTCCAACTGTTCTGATAGATGCAAATTTTCTTCTGATGTCCAATTGGGATCTCCTCAGGAGTAACTTGCCCCCATTATCTTTCATTTTTTCCATGTGACTGCCTGTAAAAAGGAAGTCTCCATCTTGATGGGAGACTTTAACTACTGGAATATGGCAATAAGGTCCTCCCTAGGCCTTCTTTTGGCCTAAGACTGAACTTATAAGCACACATCACCTATATGACCCAGAGTCAAATACATTTCAGCAGGTTTATGATGCTTGTTTCTAACATTTTCATTCATTAAGGGTTACCTAATTGTAAGAACAGTCCCACTGCCTTCACTAGTATTGCTTATGAAGTAATGGGCAATTCAGTAGAAGGGATGAGTGTATGATCTGACCCAGCACATTCAAACTTCTTATAGGGTTATAGGAGACGAATAGAATTTTAACAGAAAAAGAAGTGGATAATCAAGTTGACAGTCGTGGCAGATGGTCAGGAGAAGCTGAGAAGGTAGGGCTACTGTAATGTGAAGTGGCAGGTTTTGGTTTTAGTTCTGTACAAATTATTGATATTAAAATAATTATTATTGTTAAAAAAAAACAACAACCCCATTTGCAAAGAGTCTCAGGGGCAGAACAGATGCTTCTTTCTGTATCTGACTTGAATAGTAGAAATTGAAAATACCCAAACAGTGGGTGTTAACAAAGAGACATGTTTTCTTAGAAGGTGCCTAATAATTGTATTCTGCTGTCTGTAACTCATGAATGCTTCTTTGTTGGAGTGCAACACAGGAAAGCACACCTGTATATATGCTACCTAATAAGCTAGGCTGCTTTTTCTAAACATTCACCCACAAGCACAGACACTAGATTTGAGCAATCATAATATTACTTGTTCTGCAGGTATTACAGTTTGAACTCTGAAGATGTCCCTCCTGTGGCTAGCTCAGTGAGACAGAGTGCATCATTACTAAGTATAGTAGCTTCTGTGTTTCCTTTTCTTATTCCTAATAGCCACAGACACTTTAAAGTTAGATTTACTTGCGTCTTTCTGAACACTATGCAGTCCAAATGCATATATGAATAACAGGGAGAAAGGAAAAATGTGGAGAAAGGAAGAGGAAGGGAGGAAAGCAAAATGAATTTTCAGGAGGGACTGTGGGAGTTCTCAAAAGTGCAATAGGTTGTTGCTATTGCTTGGATCCTCACAAGTAATTTTTTTATTTCCCCCCCCATATAACACAAAGTGTCTTGCAAGGGAATTTAAGGTTTTTCTTGAGCATTTTAATACTTTCATATCTTTCTTTCTACATTATACATGCTAAGTTATTCAGGGACTTAGAACAGATGCTGCAGAAGTGAAGGAGAAATACATGCTGTTTATCTGACTTGCAGTCAGTTGATAAAATGTTTGGAACTGTTTCTATTATTACTTTATTTGGGAGATAGAGACTGGCACAAGCTACACTTATTGCTGTGAATTATATTTGTGCAAAATGTTGTGAAGTTTAGGGTTTTTTTCATATAATAATACAAGAAGAAAAAAAAGCCAAACCAAAGCCAAAAGTGGTTTACACTGATGGATGCTATACAGAATCCTAAGACTCACAGAGGCATTTTTAAGACTGTAGTTGAAAATGTAAAATACATAGTTTAGACAACTAGCTCAGCTGTTAGGCAACACTGAAACCCCTTTAATGTGAATAATTACTTTGCAGGCATCCAGAAAATTTGCCGAAATCAGTACTGGAAACATGGTAGAGAGTTCAGAGTTGTCATGACAGAGTGCCAGTATAACTTCAACAGGCAGTCATGTAAAAGGACTTGGCTACTGTAGCAAAAACAATTTCTTTAGTTCACTCTGATTTTCATTTTTATTTTAAAAATACAGAGTGGAAACCAGAATAAACTGATAAAGCTTTAGCAGGCTTGACATGGTATTTATTTGGATTCCATTTAAAATAAAAGGTCAGACCAGACAAGCTTAAAACTCATTCCTGACTCTGTAAATATTTTCCAGTGACAGTAAGCTTGGCTCTATTTCCCAGTTTATGACAAGAAATTAAAATGTTTTGCAACTAAATTCAATACTAGATACTACACAAATGACAGGGTGTTTTTGGGAGGGTTTATTTTGGTGGAAAGACTGTGTAAGTCAACAAAGCACCACATAGTCCCATCTTCTCAAGATGACTTGCATAACTGGTTTCCTTTGTCTTTAACTATAGGAATATAGCAATTAATAATTTTATTTCATGTGCCATTAGGGCACATTTGGAAATAGACTGTCCCTTATTCTGCTCTCTCCAGAGTAAGACAAATTAAGTGGACTCTGTTGTAATTGCTCTAATAAGCCAAACATGCTCAGGACATATTCAAGACATCCAAGAACTGTAAGATATATATGGTCATATGAAAACATGTGGTTTCTAATGCTTTTGAGATACATTTGGACTGTATTAATATGCAGTGAGGAAAATTCACTTTCTTCTTGATCAGAATTCTGTGGAGCACACTGGAGCTTGGGCTTCCATCATGTAAGCAATCAGATAATATGCAGTAGTATTTTAATCTCTGATACTAGATACCTCCTCAATATATCAACAAGCTCAAGAGTTCTCCAAACTTACAGCCAGAACATTTGACTCCTTCAGAAGGAAGCACAACTTGTTGTCTGAAGCACTGAGGAGAAACTGGCTTTGTTGAAGTCAGTGACAAACAGACTTGTGCAATGGTACCTAGAATTGACATGAGTCCCATGTAGAGATGGGGAAAAAAAGAAAATTTTCTACTACATGATTGGTTGTCAGTCTGTCTTTCATTTCATGTTACAGTGTATTTCCTAAGTGAAGGGAAAAAGCAATGCCAATACTCCTTTCCCAAGAGTTGAAGCAGTTCTGTTTAGTAGCAATAGTTATTGAAATTACAGTTTTCATTGCAACTTATTGACGTCATTAATATTTTAGAAATTCCTCCCAAACAGTCATCAAGAACACCTTTTTCCTTTAAACCAGTCTATCAGGGATGTGGTACCTTTTCCTGTTTTGAACTATTAGTATAAATAGTAAACAACTTCTTTTTATGGTAATTTTGGGAATCCCTCTTTTCTCTAGCTTGATCTGTCTGGTTTTCTGCAGTGATTAATTTAACTGTAATGAGGAATGAAAGGAGAAAACATAGGATGTGGGAGGGAAGGTGTGCTTTCTCTTCCTCTTCTCTGGACTCTTCATGCTTTCCCCTATCCTCTCTCTCCTTTTTATCTGTTGTTCCTAATACCTATATTACTTTTTCATACATTCATTAATAAATTATGTTTAAAATTCCCTGGATAACCTATGCCTTCCTCCTCCTCTCCCTCATCCTATTTATTTCTGTCATTGTCCAAAGTTACAAATTCACCTCCTGTTCTCTAATGTGTTCCACTTCCAGTCATCACTTTATTTCAAGGCTCCTCTCTGCCCTTCCTCAGCATTTTTAAAATGCGTAATTGTCTCCCCTCTTCTCTCATTCTTTTGAAGTGTTGATAACATATTCACACAGCAGGGATGAGCAACATGGAGACAGGGATAGCAAGTCAGGAAGGAAGCTTTTATATCCATAAAATGACAAAGTAGCAGGTATCTGCAAATGAATGTGATTGCACCTGAATTCTCTCCTCATCTTTGGAAAAATATGGTAGAGAAGCACAATATGAAAACACACAGTCCATAAGCAGTTTACACTGTTGCTTTTAGCTTTGGGCCATTTCAGCATAATTCAGGAAAGATGGAGCTAAGTTAGCCTAATTCTTAACACAACAGTAAATTTACCTAATAAACCATGTATCTTTTTCTTTGTGTCTTGCTGCCTAAAAAGTATTGGTACCTTAAAAGTTGTGTTCTTTTCTAAAGGGAAGAAAATTTAGGGGCTCACAGAAACCCAAAGAAAGACTGCAAAGTGGAAACAGAGCAACTAATAGAAGAAAAACTTGAAAATATTATCTCTTGCTGAATGTATATTTAAAAAGGGGAATATATCACAATAATCAACCAGGTTTTTTGCCTTCAGCCTGTCTGAGGCCATGTGGTTTGGAGATCTGGTCACTAGTCCGAAAAGGAAAGGCTGTTTGCAAGATTTCTGGGGTGTTTTTTCCTGGAAAAGGTGAGAAGATAACAGCAGAAATCTATGACATACACTTTATGCCTTATAAGGAGAGTTTTCATCTCTCTCTCTCTCTCTCTCTCTCTCCCTACCTACCTACTACCTACCTACCTCTCTGTCTTTCTACATACATATATGAAGAGATCCATATGTTTCAAGCTGTCACTAAAATGATTTTGAGGCAGCTATTTCTTTCATTTACTACACTGAGGGTTAAGTTAAAACTCTAAATTTAACACATGGCTTGAAGCAAGTGATTTGGATTTTCTTATTTGTTTTGCTGTTTCACATTCACTGCTGAGTATTTTCAGGAGTTATGCATGGTATTTCCATCAGTAATAACAGTTCAGACTGTTTGGAGATAGAACAGTGCCAAAGCAGAAAACAGCGTTGAAACATTCACACAGCATTTTGTAACAGTCATGCTTGCTTAATACACCCCAAAACATTTTGTCTTGTATAGTATCTGTGTAATTTTGAAAACATTTCTAAACTGATATTTTGGGTGAGCATGAGTAGCTGGCTTCTTGTTGTATAAATCAGCCATTACTTTCTCATTTGTTTTTGCACTATCTTCCAGTACTCTTGTTTTCTTTAATACTGTGAACTTTGGTTCTGTAGCTGTTTCAAACCACCACTTCCATTCCATTTTCTTTTAAACAGGTTCTTTGGGCAGTTCTTTGGCCATTTTCGTACTTCTGATTTTGATTTTTTTGTTTGTTTTGGTTTGTTTGTTTTGTTCTGTTTTTTTTCCTGCTATGTAACTAAATCAATTTTCTGATTGAGTATTAATAAAAATTATTTACATTCATTTGCTCTTGTAAGAGCATCGCTAGAGGGCAGTATTGATTAAATTAGGTGCATTCTAATGCTCATTGGAAACTTATAGGCAGACATGCTTAAGTATAGGCATCCTTACATTTTTAATAAATGGTTGTAACTTTCATATCTGTCTTTCATAATATCCTTTATGTAAAAAATAATAGTAATGTTAATTGCCATTAGATGTTCTATATGTAACTAATGCAGATAAAATAATATTATGTGATATTTTTACGAAAAAGAATGTGCTTGGAGCTTGGTAGAAAGTAGATGGCATTGAAGCTATTGTAGATTACACTTACATTTATTCATTTATTAGAAATAATTAATTTTCAATAATAAATAGAACTATATATGTTTGTTCATATGTTGTTTATCAGGGAAGATGTTAGCTGTGAAAAACAAATATCCTCTAATTCATTAGCTGTCTCCTTGACAAATCTCAGTATGGTACATTTTAAAATAATGGACAGCAAAGATAACCAGGATTGTAAATTAAGACACTGACTCATTTATTCTTATTGATTTACAGGTCTCCTGACTAATGCAGCAACACAGAATCCTCGTAGGAGTGGTTTAGGCTCTATGTGAGCTACTTAACTTAGTCAAGTTTCACTGCTGTGGATCATCATCTGTTATATGTCATCAACTCAACTGTCTGTTTCTCTGTATCTCATGAATGACAGCATAATTTCTCTACATTATGAGCTAAAGTTTGTTCTACCATACTAAGGATCGCTGGACTAAGGAATATAGGAAAAGAGATGTGCTTGGGCATTAGCAATACAAAAAAGTTCATGGTTAATGTTTCATCTGCGTTATACACCACTGCTGGACTTGCTGTTACCTACATGTTTTAATCTGAAGAGTCTGCTACAATGAAGAGTATCATCCCAATCAGCCTTAGAGAAGACTGTTTTGCCTATGGGAGGACACTGAGTTGCAAAAGAGAAACTCTTCTTGTGCCCTAAACTGTCTGAATTGCTTTTATTTTCTTATACTTTCAGTATATACAATAGACCAAAGAGCAAAATCTATTTTAAAGTGGACACAATCTTACTGCTAACAGAATTATAACATTAAATTGCAGGCGGTCTCCACAAAGACGATTTTGGCTTTGACAAAGCTGAGTTGTTGTTCTTCAGCAGAAGTCTTTATGGAAAGCTGCAGTAAAACTAACTCAGAGACCTGCTCTTGAAATGCCACGTTCAAGAGAACATAATGGAGCATTGAGAGAAAACAACCTGTTTGAAAAACTTGGACAAAAAGAACAGAAACTGTCTACACAGCACCTTTATTCCTCTGTACTTAGATTGACTTTCTCCTACTAAAATCATTTTCAGTTTTAACCAGTTAAACATGCCTCTTCTACAGTTCCATTTTTGATAGTTAAAGTTGGATAATACAGTATTTGCAAAGAGCATGTTTGGTCATCTGTGACCTATGTCTCATCTGATCCACCATTTAGCACCAGAAAGCAAATTAAAGAGAAAACAAAAGTAACACTTGTTTGAAAGAGATCATTAAATGTATTTTGAAAAGCCTAAAGTTATATATTTAACAGTTTTTATATGTTGTATATTTGTAGAAAATCCTATTTAACAATTAACGTGATAACTCTGACAGTCATGATAAGTGGTTCAGAGTTAAGTTGTGTTTTATTACTTCAGTTGTCTCTGAAGTGACTGGTGTCGTTTGCTTTCTTCCATTGGGACATTCTGGATGTAAAGCATGACCAGAGAGGACTGTGTAGAAAAAGCAAAGAATAATGTTGTTTATATTACATAAATGCATTCAACCATTGCACTGTTGGAAGGCATTTTTTATTTTATTCTTTTTAATTTTTATTTTTTTGTCTTTATGTACTGATAAAAATAGAGTGTAAAATATTTTACTCATTGCTTTTCATAGAAAAGTTTGTTTTTCTTTCTTTCTCTCTCTCTCTCTCTGACTCTTTCTCTCTTTCCCCTACTTTTGTCTAAAAGTCAGTTTGAATCCTGTTCCTTGATCCCATATTCAGTGTTTTACCTCATTGTCAGAAAGCCCTCTTTTTTGGCATTATTGGTTAGTCAAAAATTAGCAAAAACAGTATAGATGAGGGGGAAGTTATGATAAAGCAGAAAAACAAACAAAAGCTTGTTCCCTTTTACTGTACCTTTGGGTATGTAAGTTTGGTACATATTGGTATGATGCAATCAACAACAAGGGAGCTTAATTTCTTCCTGGCAAATGTATTATGGTTTCAAGTATACTACCTAATACTCCAATTAACTTTTAGTGTTATGCTAGTTCTATTCTAATAAAGAAGAATATATAGAGATTGTTCAAGTGATGATAGATGAAAGGTACACAAATGAGAAGTTGAATAAAGAAATCCAGCTTTTTTTTTTGAAAGCCAGCTCTAATACTGAGGCTTATTTAATGCAGACATTGCAGAAAATGTGAACTCTAGGTAATTTTATCTTCAAGTAAAATAAATATATTGGAAATTCTTATTTAATCTTAGGATTTTGACCAGTGTAAAAGTAGCGATTAAAGCCTAGCCACTTGAAAAGTGTTATGGACTGACTGCACTATAAATGAACAATGTCAGGTTTAACATGTCATGCAATAAATGATGGCAAATACATTTACTGTTCATGTAGACCTCAAGAGCCAGATCCCTCACTCTACCAACGCTCTGTTTTGATTTTTTTTAAAGGGAGTGTAGTAGCCTTATTTAGTAAACACAGACCAATTAAAGATGTTGCATCATTTTTGTTGCTTTACAGTATTCACTTTTGTGTTGGTTCAGCTAAATTATGAAAAATAAAGAAAATCCTTTTATAAGTGAGACTTTTGTTCCCTGAGCATGGCATCACCAAAGGAATTTCACCAAATAATAAGCAAGGTGGCAGCACAGATAGGAAGACAGTGATGGATGGGAAACTGAGAGCATGGGTTGTGTTTTGAAATGGAAGTTTTACCCTTCCTTTTTCAGGTCTTGGATACCTTCATTCTGGTATTCTCAGTTAGATATCAGATTAAGGTAGTATTTTCTGGAAACCAGATCCCACTAGAAGATCTAGTAATGGACATCTGAAATCTTTCCGCCTAAAATCATAACTTCCAACTAGTTCTGAATCTGAAGATTTATGTCTTTGTTCTTTGAGTACTTTAAATGCTCAAAGGTAGATGTACATTGTTCATAAGGTCTACTCTGGACAAGAAATATCAAAGACAAAAGATTCTGATTATTCATCAGAGACAGATTCTAGTTGCTGAGTCTCCTGTGTGCAACAGACACCTCAAGGCACTTAAAATGTGTTTTGTACTTTTTCCTTCTCCCCCAAAATGTACAAACAAACAAAATATGCTGCCTGCCTTTGTCACTGTGAATTACTACTCAAAGAGCAGTGGTGAAATGTTTCTCTCTCAGGAACAGTATGTTTTCAGAATATTGTGAACTTCTAATTTTACAAAACATAAAAAAGTTGTTTGTTTCTGAAAGTATTTTATGTGCCTCTTCCAAAGCAAAATTTGAAACACAGAGGGGAATGTCTTATTTGAATGCTATTAAATATCCTTCATTTCTCAGCTTGCAAACACGTAAATTTTTCAAAACACACTTGAAAGAGAACAAAAGAATCAAGAAAAACACATGATAGACTAATAAAAACATCCTCTAGAAAAGCATTTAACTGTTAAACATTTTTTTTTTAAAAAGCTTCTCTGTAGCTCAGGCATGGACAGATGTCTGGGATATCAAATACAGCAAATATTAATACACTATAGCAATCAATATGACACATCATTCACCAATTTTGTAATTATGCTTTTAATGTTTTGTTGGGGTTTTTTTGTTTTGTTTTGTTGGGTTTTTATTTTTCTTTTTCCCAGTTTGTTTCTTCTCTGCAGTAGCTTAGGTTTTATGCATGTGGTATCTTCAGTCATTCACTTGTTTACTGAAACTGTATCCACATGCTGTTGCATAAATCTTTAACCCAGGAACTTCCTATCTCATATAGCCTATTCATCACAATCGTGAGTACTAATTAGATTTTCCAGAAGAAAATAAAAAATTCAACACTGTGTCTGAGAAGCCTGTATGACTATGAGGAACAGTTGAACTAGAAGGTGGTAATTGATTGGTTGACAGGAAAATAACAGTGCTGACTGCCTGGACTAGTGGAAAGAAAAACACACAAGCCAACACTAGATGTAGACACATGAAACAAAAACAAAAACAAAAAAACCCTACCCCCAAAAAAACAAACAAACAAAAAAACAAACAAATACAAGCAACCAAACAAAAAAACCCAAAACAAAAAACAAACAATTTATTTTTTTTTTTCCAAGGGGAACAAACAAAATATGCTTTCATCAAGTAAACCTACATATATGCAATATCTTTCCTGATTAAAACAAACAAACAACAAAACAAAACAGAAGGTATCTGCATTTATATTTCAATAAAAATAATATTTATACTAAGAGTAATTTATATATGAGTAACAACCAAAGACTGGGAATGGGTTGACTAGGGGTGTTGCATACACCTACACTAGCAGTCACTCCTTCCATTAAAAGGACAAAGTGAGAGATGACAGGAAATTTGAAACCTTTGGCTCATAACCTTTGAAGATTTAAAACTATTTCACAGGAACGATTGGATCAGTAAAATACAGGATAGCAATTTTTATGAGGTTTGGAATGGACCTAATGAAGACTGGATTAGAACCACCATGAAATAATGAAAAATAGACCCATTTTCTGATGTCCAAGGCAACCTGTAGCTGAACAGTCAGAGGATAGTTGCTCTAGTGGCGAGAATCCTTTCAAGGTAAAAGGCCATCTAATACCACGTTCCCAGGGAGCACAGACAATGACTTACTATTGCTAAGGTTTGTAAGAGCCTCTCTCCATCAGTATAACTTACATTAGTCTGCATACCAGCTTGTTTTTCAAGCAAATTCAAGACAAGCTAATGGTAAAAGTGCTTTCTGGGTATCTATCCCTCCTGCTCTAAACATGCCAAAAAGACTTCACAGACATCGCAGTAATGACCATAATTTTGTGGCTGGAATTGAGTAATGATTCTCTTAGGCAAATGATTAATGCAAATGAAAGTAACTTGCCACCATTTTGGTAAAAATCACTGAAGAAGGTGGTGCATATAATTAATGCAAAGAAAATAAGTAACTTGTGTTTTGGTGGGGTTTTTTTGTTTTGTTTTGTTTTTCTGTTGTATTTTATAAATTATAGTTTTTTATTCATTTCACCCTTTTTAAAAGGGTGTAAAAGAAATGTCAAAGCAGTTCAGCCAAGTCCTTCCTCATTGTTCATGCCATGTCTTAACTAGAACATCCTACATGAAAATTAGGATTCTTTTTGGCAATTTTCAGAATTTGTTGCCACTTCTCTTTACTCCAGAACATTTTTTAAAGTACTAGTTCTTCAGGTGACAAAATAGATCATAGTCTTCCCTGAAGTGAAGTTTCTTCTGATCTTCCAGTTACTGTCTAGTCTATGCCTGACACCCTAGAAGAATGCAGTCTTTATGTATATTTTTGCCTTATAAAACTAAGTAACTAATATTACTTAGTTACAACTAAGTAATTCTATTTTCATTCTTTTTTCAAGTCTTTATTTTCTTACATCACAGAATGGATATGACATTGAAGCAATAAATAGACTAGGCTTAGGCAAATGGTGGACAGAAAACATCTGATTTAAAGCTGAGGCTTGAATAAAGAAAGACAAGAAGGCATCTGAAAAGAATATAGAGCGACAGATAACTACAGAGTTTTCATTTTAGAATATCTAATATTTAACAAATGCTTTTTACTACTTAATAAGTGCTAGGGGAGCCAAACAGATTAAAAATTGAAAGAGGGAAATATGCAAACAATTCTTATTTTCACTTCAGAGATAAAAATTTTACTGATAGTATGGATGTCTTCTTTTGAGATATAAATCCCATCAAACTTTGAGACCCATGGGTAACATGTAGAAGGTAAATCTGTCACTGATAAAAAAGATAAATTTAAAAAGAGATAAAAGTGGAAGTAAATGACAATAAGATGGAATAGACAGTGACTAATAATGATCCATTCTATGGGAGGCTCAATGCAAGTTCCTGGACTGCTTTTGACTATGAATGATATATGAACACTAAGATTGCTTGATTTATTAGTAAATTACAGAGATTAGTGAAGTTATGGGAAGCATATAAAGAACTGCAAAGACAAAATGGGCCACAAAATATTACCAAAAGTTGAAACCTGAAAATTTCAAAATAGTTTAGTTTCAGGTAGAGCCTGAGCATTACCTCAAACAGTGGTTTAAATCACCATAAGCAAGCATTTGTCTTCCTTCACTGCATAGGAAGAAGCCTATGTAAATTGCTATTTGCTCAAGGAGAGACAAGTAGTTTAATATGGGTTCTTACACAGGCATAACAATATATGTCAGCCACCTAAGGCAGAAACTACAATGATGGGAAATGTTGACATCAGCTGTCATGTGAAAGGAGTTACTGAGTTGTGAAAGTCATAACAGAAGGTTGGCAGTAGTAACATGAGCCAGTTGTTAATCTACATTGCACAAAACAGAAGCTTGCAGAGCCCCAGTGACAGTAAAGAGGGTCTTCCCATCACAATGACTAATGCAGATGCAAGAGTAGTATATTTATTCCTGTATATCCAGAACATATCCATGTGGATAGAACGAAACAAACATGGGTTACTTCTGTACACACTCCACAGTAATTTCTACACAAATGTATTTACACAGCCTCCAGAGCAGAAAAACAACATAGATTTACAGCTTGGCTATGTATTAGCCTGATTTATATGTTATTAATAAGCAGTAAAAAAATGTAGCGAGGCTTGAAAAAAATTACATCTGATTTGGCATGAGTTTCCATTGTCCCTCAATGAAACCACGTAGCCCTTGGTTTTCACCATAAACAGATTTGTTTCTTCCCACGATTTTGAAGAGAGCAACGTGAAAGTGATACTGTAACTTCCAACCCCATGCAAAGAAAAACAAATGAGGGTGAGCTCTGGAAGAGCAGGAATTCTAGCTGAGTGAATAACAATGGCCTCACCTTGCACAGGAAACCAACACCTGTAAAAATGAGAAAAATCACAAATAATTGTAATGCAACCCAAGCTCCCTGTTATTTCATTCTTACTCAAACTATTAGGAGAATCTACAATAGAATATACTCAATACCACTTGGAATTCCATGTAATCTTGTCCTTGCTTTCATTTTTTCATTGTTTTTAAAAGCTAATAGAGCATTACAAGCTCCCTTTCTCCAAAAAAACGACAACAGGGTCCATTTACTCTACTAGGAAAGAGGAATGCAGAGAATACAGGCTGTACTTTACTATATTCCAAGTACTTTTCACTACATAAAGACTCTGGAGACAGCACAACAAATGTGGGAAGAGTAGAATTGACAGACTCGGGACAATTGAACCTCATGGCAGGAAAAAAAAAATCTACTTAAAGTCCTGAAGCCAAAAGCTTTGCAGGTGGATTAATCAACTAGCCATCTAACCAGTCAAAAGAAACCTGAAAGCACAAGGGATATGTACAGCATTTAAGGGCATTATTCTTAGTTTAGAAATTCTGGGCTTTCTTATCCAGCTGCATACGATGGATAGCTGGAATTCTGAAATGAAACATTTTTCAGCAATTATTTTTTTAAATAATATTTTTTAAAATGTCATTTTGCCTCACTTTAACTTAACAGGAGTATTACTGAGATTGTTGTTCGAGATTGCAAATGTCTCCATAACTTCCTCAGGAGTAGCTTCTATACAGACACCACAGGAGCAGAATCAAGTTATCTACATCAGCTCTCCTATCTGGAGACAGGGCTGGGATCTTTGGAGACACCAGATGTAAATGGGAAATACCTGTTGTCAATATATTATCAAGGCAATCAGAACTTTTGGAAAGTCATTAGTACAAAACTGATGCCAAGTGATGTCCTCAGTTAAGTTACTATCTCATCGTTCAAGGCCTTCAGCTGTGAAGAATAATGCTCAGGATCTGAAATATCACATGCAATTGATTTCTTTAGTCTGTAATGATGTTCCAGTGTATATAGGAATGATGAGTAACTGCAACCATACCTTTAAGTTTCTGACATAACAGAACCAGAAGATGAATGTCTGTTTCTAGCTCTCCTCCTAATGCATCAGTCAGCAGCATCTGCTATTTTGGACATACTGACTAGTGATGCTTGAGTGGGACTGAGCATTGTTGCCTTTCAAGTGTCACGATGTGAAATTTCTTTTGGATTATATTGTCCCATAAAAACCTGGCTTTGGAACAAATTGCTTTACAATGGAAAGTCATTCCTGATGCACAGTTTTACTTCCCTTCTGTATGCCCAGAATTGCAGTGAGTCATGCAGAAATCCAGAGGAGTTAATTTGCTTCTTGGTGTGATCACTTATATTTGCTTAGGTGAAAAAGCAAATTTTTCATTAAGCTAAGTCACTAGTAGAGAAACTCTTAGTAACAAGTTCTAACAGAGTTGGAATCCGAGTAGACAAGGATAGTCCGAGTCCCTCTGTTTTTTGGTTTATTGCAAACACCACACTATTCTCTTTTGGAAGGTGACTGCTAGTAAATTGACTACTTCTCAGTAGTTCTCCTCAAAATATTCACATTACTGCTGAGTAGACCTTATCAGTGTTTATAAGATGACTGAGCATTTAATTTCAAGTTACATTTAATATACTGGTGGTATATTAAAAGGAAGAGAGGAAGGCTGCTTGCTTGCTTTGTCCTGGCAGCTTCACTCTGTGTAAAGTGTTATTATGGAGGATAAGAGAAAGTTTGGGAACACAAAATGCAGTGAAGAGTCACAGAAGAAAATGAAGAGTGCAGATCTTTAGGGGCACAGAAAGTTCCTGAAAAGAGTGAATGGCCACACTTTGTACCTGTTGCAAAGCATGCTTCCAGGAACCTACAGGGTTGCGGTAAAGATTATTCTAATCCAGGAACACATGGAAACTTTCTAAACTAAATGATAAGTTCAGCAAGTTGAAGGGGAAAAGCTGTTCTGAAGTCTGTTATTTTAATTGTACCCATCAGGTCTGAGTTTCCTCTACTTCAGAAAAGCTTTGTTCTTCATGGATTAAAAAAAGCTAATACAATAAGCTAAAAACCCTGCTAGAAGTGACTTTGCTTACTTGAAGATATGTGCTATGAGCTCCACAGCAAGGCTAATTTGTATTATTTTGATCGTGACTGTAGCTCCCTAATGCAGTTTGAAGCTCTCAGCAAGCTTCCCCTCCTCTACTTTTTCTCCCACTTGGGAGCCACAACAACAGGTAAGGTGGTGGATCGTAAATGGTTGCAGCCTACAGTACTGTGCAAACACACCTGCTGCAATGATTATGAGCAGTTCTAAAGGAATAATTTTAAGGATACTCAGCATCATCATTGGCTACTGATGTGGTTTCTGGAGTGCAAACTAAAAGCCCAGCTCATGATATTGCCCCCACTCATGCTTCTACGTCAGACAGCTAGTGGCCCCAAGGTTTTCTACTAAGGGGGGTTTTTGGATATTTTATGTAAATTGAAATTGTAGTGTTTTGGCTGCCTTCCTGAGGAGAACAGGTATGGATGTTTTCTTCAGTGTTTCACTCTTTTTTTTAAAAAAAGAAAATGATGCTTTTCCAGATGTCTTGTATCATTCTTTCATTGGCTGTTTTGTGGAGAAGAATCAGAAATGTGAAGTCTAGATATACCTACAATAAAACTTGTTGGCCTTCTACTTGTAAAAATGCCCTGAGTTTGGGGAGGCAGGGGTGCAGAGTCAAGAGATTTGTGCAAGTTTAAAGAAAAAGCTGGCATGACAAATACTGTTTTGCAGTTTTGAATCAGCTATTACTACATTACTATTATTACCTATGCTACAATTTATATTTTTATCATAACTTGATTTAAAAAAAAAAAAAAAAAAAAGCAATTAGCTTGTAAGACAATTATTTGCATCCAACAGTATTTTTTGATGCTCTGAGAACAGCTCTTTCTCAAGAACCAACTTTAAATGGGGCAAAAATCAAAAGAAAATGGTTGTTGATTCTGATTTAATTTCTTAAGGTTATTGCTAATATGATGTTCAGAGGTGAGACCTTTCTCAAGTTTAAACATTTACTCATTCAGTGAAATAATTCAGAAGTCTGCATATAATAATGCTATCTGGTGACACCTGTCAGAGTGAAATTTATCTTTGTCTGTTATTTTTCCAAACAGAATAGAAAAGCCATACCTCATCTTCATCATCCGATCAGTGTTTCTAAAAAATATTGCCATCTACAGGAAGGAATATAATGCAGGGCTTTCTAATATTAATAATGAGAGGCACATGTCTGAGGATTATCCTACTTTCATTTTACCTACAAAAAATTCCTTACAACAGGGTGCAGCAGTTCTAAGGACATGACAAATGTATTAGATCCTTAGCCAGTGAGTCGGCTTCAGGGAATACATGCTGTGCAGCAATCTATTGCTCAGCTGTAGCATGTATCAGGTTCCAAGACACTACTTGAGTACTATATCCATTTCACTGAAAGATTTCTCTTACTAGACTGCATTGACCAGTATTTCAGTCCTCCCATGAGCTAAACCAGAATGCTTACTACTGTACTGAAGTAATTAATTCAAAATGTAAAAAATAAAGTTAAAAAATAAAGTTAAAATAAACTACACTTAGCTATTAAGAAGTCCAACAGAGAACTCTTACAGTGACAGATGACATTAGCCTATAAGCCTTTATAACTCACAGGGTAAGAAAATGGGTTTATATTTTTGAATTAAATTGAAAACATGACCAAATCAATTTCATTAGTGTGTCTGTCATATTTGCAGTTAATGATGGCTAACAGTTGAATAAAAACTGACAACACTCTCTGAAAAACCTGTGCAGATCAAAATTATATTATACTGCCATTCATTAATTTTAATACCCTTTTTTATCATGCTTTTTTTTTTTTAACTTTATTTTAAATTTGAAGCTTACCAGAAGAGAATTAAACTTTCTACACCTATCTCAGCTCCTATTATTTCTATTGTTACAAGTTAATAAGCTGAAGAATGGAAGACATTTCCACTAACTAAAACAAAAAGAGAATCTCTTGAGAGTCTCTTGTGAGTGCTTATGGTTGAATGGATGAATGTCCACTGCTAAAGTGTTGACAACCGAGTAATTTCTCTTGAATGACTGGAGAGTTTTAGGACACAGAAATTGCTGTTTAGAAAACTGTGGAAGACACTATTTGTAATAATGGATTTTGGTCCTCTGCTGTGTAACTCCCTTTAATGCCAACAGTAGTTCTGCAAAAATCTACAGGAGAATATTCCTATTGTCATGCATCATCAGAGCTCTTAAATAGCATAAGTAGGCCTTAAATGTGAGTTAAAAGTGTGCAAGTAACTAAATGCTCACCTGAGAACAGCAATTGAGAACATCAAAATATCCTTATGTAATGAAATAATTTTATCTCTCTGCTGCTTGAAAATGTGACAAGATACTAGAAATGTGTCATATGGACTGAAAACCCACTACCTTTCCAATTTTAAGTATCTGATTAGGACCTTTTTATTGGGTTAAAATTGTGTGAAAATGGATAATTAATAAGCTGTGTGGTTATCTGGGTGTGGTTAAGGTATAACTTTACCTTAAGTATTTTATGAATTTAATAACTTTATCTTAAATAGGTTACATATAGACCTATACATACATATAGTGAATGGCATTGTGTCTGGTTTGAACTTACTGTCTTTCTTGCTCTCATAGATGATGCCTCTGTTAAAATCAGTAGCTATGATAGTAAAATGGGTAGATGTACATGAGATGTAGTCCATATGGCTTAGGTGGTAGAGGGAGAAATATTTAGCTTGCCATAAGTGGGGGATGTTCTGGTCTTGTAGGGACTGTTGTATCGATGAGACACTTTGCTGTCACATCTATTCTACTATTAACAATATTAGTGAGATTCTTCCTGTACTGCACATACACTCATAAGCTGAAGACTCTTCGCAGAGAGAATATTTTTCTGTCTCTGTGTTGCAAATGTCTATCAAAATATTTCTGCTCTTGGAATTCCACATATTTTCCCCCTGCAGCCTCCCATGCCAGTGCCTGGGCACTGACACCCCATGCAGTATGTTTTGCTGTTAATATAGTTTCATTTGTATTTGGCACTACTCTGAGAGTATGAAGCAAGAAAAAGCAGAGTAATGCATTGGGAGGAGACAAAAGAACAATGGAGGGGAGAAATTACTGTTTCTTTACTGCATAGCTGGAAGAGTGGTGTGTTCTGCAATGACAGCAGCAACAGCCTGCTCATCCAGCAGTGCATATCCAGAGGGGAAGTTACCTTCTTTGGGCATTTCCAGACAATTTAGATGGTCCCTCCCAGTGGTTCTACTGTACAATTTCATCCAAAAAGTGACATAAAACTACATGCTCTCCTACCTGCTGTGAGTGTGTTTGGGTGTTTCCTTTTTTCTTTTTAATTGCTTTTTTCCCCCTCACAGTTTTCTTCGTAACTGCAATATGAGGGATTTATCCTATAATCCAGTACATTTTAATAGTAACTGCCTTCACAATAAAAGTCCACTAATCCTCAATGTCACTTAAGTAACTTTTTTTTTAAAGTTAATTAATTATTTTTTAATATGCAAATAAACAAATAGTGAAGCCAAGAGAGTCAAGTTCTACTTCCTTCACAATGTCTTTTTGGACTGAGCACATTTTTCTTCTCCCAGCTATGTTTCATCTCCTATCTTTGGAGATAATTGTATTTTCATTGGATTGAATACCAAATAAAAACTGGAATTTCCAGTTTTATTGTGATAAATAAGGAAAACCAAGACCCTTTGAAAAGGTATTTGCTCCTTTATACAGCCAACTCGTGGCGTGTAGCAATAGGACAAAGGGCAATGGCCCTAAACTAGAGCAGGGTAGATTTAGATTGGATATTAGGAAGAAGTGCTTTACGATGGGGTGGTGAAACACTGGAACGTTACCCAGAGACATGGTGGAGGCCCCATCCCTGGAGACATTCAAGGTCAGACTTGATGGCTTGAAGGGCTTGATGTGTCAGGGCATCTGAGCAACCTGATCTAGTTAAAAAAAATCCCTGCACACTGCAGTGGAGCTGGACTAGATGACCTTCCAAAGTACCTTCCAACACCACACATTCTATGATTCTGTGATTCTATGACTCTATGAACTGCAGGTATCTGAGACATAGACTTCAGAAGTTCTTTGCAGATTGCAGCCAGTGGAGAAACATATTGCACTTACTGATGTCAAGCTGCAGTCCATGACTTTTCATTTGCTTATGCTTGCTGAAAAGTACTTTATTTAGACTATTCCATTCTGACCGTTATTATTTGAAAGTTGAATACCACAGTCTATTGCTGTATCCATTCTACGTGAAGTCAATAGAAATATGTAGTCCATAACAAAAATTTCTGGGAGGTGAATCTCCTGTGTTCTCCACCTCCTCCCCTCTTCCCTGTCCCTTCATAAAACTTTAGGTTTGGTCTCACTTTGGGAAGTCGGAAGACATAAGTAGATAGCATATTGTGTGGATTAGATGTGAATCTAACATGTTTGTTCTTTCATGGAATAACTGAATTTGGCAGGGACCTCATGAGATTTTCTAGTCTAACATTTCTGCATAACACAAGGCTACCTACAGCAGGTTTCTCATGACCTTGATCAGTTGGGTTTGAGTGTTTCCAAGGATGGACTCCACAACCACTTTTAGCAATTTATTCCATGTTTTTTTACAGAGTAGACCCTTGATCCAACTCACTTTTATTTATGTAGCATTTCAGAGCCTACTCACGCCAGCATCTTTCACTCAGTTGTGCAATGGAATTTTGTGTTAGTTTTTGATTGCAATGGAGTTAACAACCAGCTTGAGAAAAAAGGCTTAACTACTGATACAATCTGATCTCCACTGGAGGAGTTTCTCTTCTCTGAAAGACATTCATCTGAAATACATACAGTTCAGTGATCACAAAGGAAAAGTAAAGATTATCTTACTGTTTTCAAGCATAACTTTTCTCTGTGTGGAATCCATGTATCTCTCTGCACCAAAATCTTGAATCCAGGCTAACTTAATAAGTGATAACTAAGATAACCTGTGTACCAGGAATTAGCATTGTACCCAGTGTAGTATAATTACATTCTTACAACACAAATCCCTTGTTAATAAGCTCCTCCAGAATTCATAGTGTGCAGTGAAATTACTCAGACTGCTCATCTCTCTACCTGGGGCGGCTGCTGTTCTGGCAAAGCACAGGAGCTGGGGATCAGTAATATGTCAATATACTTTACAGTAGCAATGAGCTGGTTCTGAAATCAGAGAACAATCCCTGTATGACAACAGATCTAAGCAGATAAGCTCTGCTGGACTTACACCAGCTCCATAAAGGACAATTTTGTGATGTACCATTGTATGTGTAAAATAGAGAGGCATATTTTCTTATTTGCTTGGTACCAGATTGGAAGATGCTAATGTAGATAGAGTGACAGCCATGGCATAACAAAAGGACAGAACTCATGACCTATTGCTGCCCTTGGTAGTTTGCATTATCTGCATACTTGGAACATAACCTTTAACACTGCATCCTTATATGAGTTTCTTTGCCTCCCTTTCTCAAAGAAGAGGTAAGTATAATTCCCCATTATGCATTGAAAAGTGTACTCTACTTTAAAAAAAAAATGTAATTTTAAAGAAACTTTGCAACATGACTGTAAGCATATATTTCTAATGAATATAAATCCCAAGCGTGCAGTTTTACTAATACTTCAAAGTACACAGACATTTTTCAGGCCAGCATTTAATGTGTACAGCCACAAGATATAATAGCATTATTTACAATCTAAATCCAATCAAAGGGTATGCAGGAATGTGAGAGAGATCAATATCTAATATGTTTTTTCCATCTGCTTGCCTCATCACTGCTAACATGTCAGAGAAAATGCCAATATTTTGATCTCATACATGTGCTCTGTTGCTTTTCTACTGATATAAACAAGGTCAATTGTGATACAGGATGCTCTAAATTCTCTGAAAGTTCCTCAATTAATAAATGGTTATCAGACAGCATATTGAAAAAGTGACAGAAAATATAAATGAATCTCAAATACTAACTCTGGGATATCATCAAACAAAATACATCTTTGATTTTAGCATAGAAACATCACCTGATTGCCTGGAAAAATATTTGACAGTTAAGAGGTTAAACGCTTGTTGGATGTTTGTGGTGTTTTTTTTAACGTATTTAAAACCTCTCAGTTTTACAATAAATTTTCATGAATGCAGTTTCAGAATAAATCTGGGGAAACTCTAGTGAACATATTTTTATGATACAAAAGGCAATTCATTGAGAACATAGGAATGCATTGCTTATTGTTCCAGAAACCTACACTTGATATTCTTGATAGTGGTAATCAACCTTTTCTCATGTTAATGGTTGCTTTTGTTAGACTGAGCTCTTTTCCCAGTTTTGAGGACTGTGATCACACAGATATAAGAATACCTAAATTAAAGTTATTGTTCCCCATTTGCATTTCTTCATGTTGTTCCTCCATTTTGCATGGCATCCTACCTTTAGACTCTCTCAGTGGTTCTTTTCCCTCAGCTTTCACATTTATTTATTTATTTATTTATTTATTCATGTTTTTTTCAACACAAAGCAGTATTTATAGAATTAGGTACACTGTTTACTAGGAATTAAGAGTGTCCTTATATCTCTGGAGAGGAGCATCTTTGCAAAGAAATTTAAGCAATGGAAAACAACTCAGTACTGTAGAAAATGGCTAAATGCACCTAAGCCTTCTAAGACATACATATATATATATAGACTATATATAGTTCTGACACAAATATTTTTTTTCCAATTATTTCAAAAGGGCTGGGATCTCATTCTTCCCTTGAGACCTCCCTCGACTTGTTAAATATGGAGTTAAATGCTTGTAATAGTAAAGGAGTCAGGTCTGCAGTGGGCACCAACAATGGTTCTTCAGACTTTCCATGGTAAGCAACCCCTGAAAGTCAAAAGAACACAAATAAGGTGAAGATCAATGAAAGGATATAAAAATATGGGAGTATACCAAAAATCAATCAATCTGTTTTCACAGCAAGAATGCCATTTACCCATGAGGTTGTAACAGGTAGGAAATAATAAAATGCACCATTTGACTTTATTATCTTATAACCTTGGACTTCAACAAAAATCTTATAGCAACTTACTTGGAAACTTATGTTATCATCCATAAAATGTTCTTACAATAATTTCAGGTGCTTGCAAGTTTTCTCTTTAATATTTTTTGCTCTTATGCCGAACTTAAACCCATCTTAGACAAGGCAAATACGTAGTCACATCATGTTTTTTTCCAAAACATGTATAAAATGTACTGGTAGAATTTTTTATAATAAATACATAAATCTTGGCATTTTTAGAATTTTTTCTTCTCCTAGACCTCAACTGTTGTAAATAAATAAATGTCACTCAAATAATAATAATGTGAAATATATTGTGTTTCATTAAAACTCCAATGAATGTTGCCTGACGTATTTTAACTGAATTAACCTTTACAATTTAAATGCGTGGACATATTCACACTGTTAATATAACAAAACTGTTGATGTAAGTGAAGTCAATGATTAAAAACTATGAGAACTGAGTGGAAATTGGAGCCATGTGATATCGTATAGTCATAAATAAAAAAAAAAAAAATTAAGATAATCAGCAGAGAAAGGTCTAGTGTGAAACAAACAATGGGTAAAGTTCATCTAATAAAAATTTATATACCTAAAAGCATTTGACATATAAGTAGGAATTTTCTTGCCTCCGTTTCAACAGCTCCAAGCACAGGTGAGCTTTTTTTCAGGGTTTCCCTTCTAGTCAGTGGAGATCTTATAAATAGAGCTAATAGTGCCCTGGTAACAATTTACCTTATCTTAAGGCAGACACTAACATTTGGCCCAGTGAATTGTTTAAAAATTATTATCTTGATCTCTGTTGACTGTAATTAGAGCTTTAACAACTAGCTATGTAGCTGCTCACATTCTATACCATTATGCCAAAATTTGTCCCTACTGTAAGTTGCTTATAACCCTTTTACAGTCAATAGATCCATTCCAGAAATTACGTTTTCTAGTGGACGACATGTGTCAGTGGCCAGAGAATGTAATCTCTTTGTAGAGACTGTAGAGGAAACTTAAGTGTGTAACTTAAGCCAGATATCTAACTTGCACCATTTATACATCTGCATTTCAACATTGGTAGGTGAATAAAAGTAGGAGTATTCTCTTCTGCCTTAGTTTAGGGTGTCTCAATTCCCGTAAGTATGCTTTTTGCTTTATAGAGTAAATCATTGCAATTTTATGTTTGATTTTCCTGACTAGTCACCTTTACATTGTTACATGGATTATATAGATTCTATACAATACAGAAAGTAATCTAAGAGTGTCAATTGCTATTGTGGTTTGTGTTTTGTTGTGTTTTTTTTAAAAGCCTTGCAATATGAAGTGTATTTCTAGGCTCATGACATTCATGAGGCACTGGAGGACATAGATCACACACAATACAAAATTTATCCATCAAGCAGTTTAATTAGAGGAGTAAAAAAGGGTTGTATTGTATATGGAGTTTCTGTAGTTCCTTCCACTGATCTCATAGGGGCTGGATAAGGCTAATTTGCTTAGTTACAAAATAGGATATAGGATTGTTATTTCCTCTTGTTAGGGCATATATTTGAGTAAAAATGTTTCCATAAAAATTGTAAAGATGAAGGATGGATTTCTAACCAGCAGTTAGCACACATTTTTGTGCAAGCACACACACATAGTCACACACCGAGTCACACAGAAGCCCCAAATACTTCTCTGTGAAAATCTATTTTTCTGGTCTTGTAAATTACTTGCATAAGAATGGTGGCAGGACTATAGTTCAGTCCACTCTCTATGGGGTTACTACAGGACTGACAAACCCAGAAGTCTGAAGTTTTTTGCCTTCATCATGTTAAATTTCCAGGGTCATAAAAGCAATGTAGATAGAGGCCCAGTTCCTGCAAAGCATTCATATGCATTTGAGAACATTAGCTTTACTGGCTTGAACAGGAATACTAAAGTTTTCAATGTTGAGCAATTGCTAAGCCCTCAGTTTGATTATAATTCCACAGCTGGTCATGAAAAATATGAACATACAGTATGACAAAAATTCCCTTTTCCTCCTACTCCCTCTTCCAGTCAGCTGTTTAATGAAAGAGTGGAACTAGCTGCCCAGGGAGGTGGTGGATTCACCATCCTTGGAGGTATTCAAGAAACATGTAGATGTGACACTTCAGGGCATCCTCTAGTGGGCAAGGTTGTAGGGGTTTTTTGTTGTTGTTTGGGTTTTTTTTTTGGTAGAGAGCATGTGATTGTTAGTGGGTTATTTGTTCTTTGATGTTTTCTTTTATTATGTGCGTGTTGATGGTTGGACTCTGTGACCTCATAGGTCCTTTCCAACCTTGAAGATTCTGTGATTCTGTAAATGCTGGTCAATTGACAAATGACATTTTTCTATTTTTTCATTGAGTCGGATGAGGTAAACTTGAAACGCGTTGGACACATCTCTTGACTTCACCTCAAAAATCTTCCTTAACTTCCTATCCTTTCTAAAGGCAGTGGAAAGGCAATGGAAAAATTGCACAGGCAGCCAAGACCTTTCACTGTCATGCTCAGTGGCTTAAATGGGAGTTCTTTATGTAGATATGTTCAAGAATCAAATCCACAACCTGTGATTCAAACAGAAACATACAATGCAATCACCCCTCTCCATGAGCATTGAATAGCAATGTAAGCTTCTGAATCAAATAATTCATGTGCTTCTCTCTTTGTAGACTAAAATAAATGAACATGAGATCTAAAGGGTCACTATGGTGGTGTGCTTTGAGAATAATTTGTTGTGTAAAAAAGTAACCAGTCAAATAATGTTATTTTTAATATTGTTAAAAGCTGAAATGCTTAAATCTAAATAATTTTAAAGTCATGTGATAGATATTAAATACTTCTGAGATGGAAAAATGCTATAGGCAAGTGTTCTTAATAAGCCTAGTTTGGTTAATTATTGCCTGAAGAATTTCTGAAATAAATTACCTCCAAAAAGGGCTCCAGGTTTTCAGCATTCAAGTGCCAGATATTGATTTTCTTTAATTGACAGGACACACACTAGACAGACCACACAAAGCTGAAAGTTAAGCTTTTTATAGAAAATGATAGCGAGGCCCTCCAGTGTCACACACTGCATCAGTGCAAAAGGGAAACCCAGGCTCTGAAACTCTGCACTTCCAGGGAAAAGGATTATTTGTATCTGTCATCTGTCCTTTATGGTTTATTTAACATCTTAAATAGCCTGTGTAAATTAAGTATGTTTAGTAGCTTCACAACTCCCAGGTCAAAGATAGTATTCTGTTGAACAGGAGAACTGGAGTACTTTAGCCTTTTAGTTAGCAAGACGTGCATTGCTCACCAAATAATAAACATTGAAATATGTTGTTAACCAGTTTTACTGTAGATATTTTTTTAATCAGTTTAAGATGCATTTAAATTTCTTGCATACTTTCTGCCTCCACCTCTTTAAGAGTGAGTTGCACTCATATTGCTCCAAGGTTATTCATGGAAATTTTGCCTTTAGTTCTCAGTAGGGTCTGGGAATTTAGCAAAGGTGCTTAGAGAATTTTTGCCTGTCTGGATGCATATAATTTTTTTGGACATAATATGTGATGTTTGAAATGTTGTGCCAGCATATTTGAAGCCATTACCAACTTTCTGTCTCATCAAACCACATGTGATGCATAGACAGACATTTGACAATTAGCTGGAGCTATTCCAACCTACCATAATAAAAAAATAATATAAACAATAATACATTCAGTATGGCCCATTAATTTACTCTGTTAGTGCCAGCCTTGCTTATTTGAACTTATAAATAAAAAGCCTTTTTCTTGTTCTGAGTTTCTTGTGATTTTTTTTTTTTTTTTTCCAGTCCTTCAGTTTCCTTTACATGACTTTTCCATTGTGATTAATTTATGCTTAATCTTTTCTCTTTCATGCTCTTATTATTTTTTTTTTTCTCATTTCCCAACTATCAATTTCCATGTTCTACTTCTTTCTTGCCACTTTGCCCCTCTCTTTTTTATGCTCAAGTACATCTACGGAAATAAAACTGAAATACCCTACCTGGGAGCAAGGTCACTACACTTTCCCTGTGGTTAACAATGCAAGGCTTACCAACAAAGATAACTTTGTTCTTACATGGGATAAATTGCACTCTGAAAGTTCCTGTCTCTAGTTTGGTTTTCTGTAGAGGGAACCTAGAGTGACTGATTCTGCTCACATAGCGGGCTATCTCCAGTTCAGTGGAATGAATCCAGACCTCATTCATTTTTTAATTTTTTTTTTAACTCAACAGCATTCTAACTTTGACATGTTATACACCTTCTTTATACACCTTCTTTTTTTCTTTTTTTCTTTTTTTTTTTTTTTCCTTTCTGCATTGCTTACCTTCACCTGTCTTTGCTCAGAATGAGCTCAGACTGCAAAAATCTTTAACTACCCACATGGCCAAAAATGGGCATCATCATCACTGAACTGAGGTATCCTCAGTTCCTGTGTAGGAAATGGAAAAAGATAAAGACAATTCAGATCATAGGTGAATTGAATTCACCCTTGTACTGTCTGCATGTCTTCACTGGTTGTACATAAAAATATTAGAGTGCTTGCTATTATGGTCTAAGCAGTTTATTTTGATGTGATTCATTTCCATCCAAGTTGTAATCACACTCATTCTACTGAGATGCATTAAAATGCAAAATTTAATGAAGAAAATATATCTAATCTACATCATCTAAGGTTTTACCAATTCCACTCTTAAAAACCATGTGTTAAATACAGAGTTGGGATACTGTGATGAGGAATCACAGAATCTTAGGGGTTGGAAGGGACCTCAAAAGATCATCTAGTCCAACTCTCCAGCCTGTCTAGGTCTCGCTGAATAGCAGCACAGCCTTCTGGTATGTCAGCCACTCCTCCCACTTTAGTGTCATCAGCAGACTTCCTAAGGAAACACTGTTTCCTCATCCAGGTCGTTGATGAAAATATTGAATAGTACTGGTCCCAGTACTGACCCCTGAAGGACTCCACTAGATACAGGCCTCCAATTCAACTCTGTCCCACTGACTGCAACTCTCTGACTTCTTCCTTTCAACTAGTTCATGATCCACCTCACTACCTGATCATCAAGACCACACTTCTTCAGTTTATCTAGGAGGATGCTGTGGGAGACATGGGTGGGGAGAAACTTGATGAAATTCAACAAGGGCAAGTGTGGAGTCTTGCATCTGGGAAAGAACAACCCCATGTACCAGTACAGGTTGGGGGCTGACCTGCTGGAGAGCAGTGTAGGTGAAAGAGACCTGGGGGTCCTGGCAGACAGGAGGATGACCGTGAGCCAGCAATGTGCCTTTGTGGCCAAGAAGGCCAATGGCATCCTGGGGTGCATTAGAAAGGGTGTGGTTAGCCGGTGAAGAGAAGTTCTCCTCCCCCTCTATTCTGCATTGGTGAGGCCGCATCTGTAATATTGTGTCCAGTTCTGGGCCCTTCAGTTCAAGGACAGGGAACTGCTTGAAAGAGTCCAGGGCAGAGCCACAAAGATGATGAGGGACGTGGAACATCTTCCTTATATGGAAAGGCTGAGGGAGCTGGGTCTCTTTAGCTTGGAGAAGAGGAGACTGAGGGGTGACTTCATCAACGTTTACAAGTATGTTAAGGGTGAGTGTCTGGAGGATGGAGCCAGGCTTTTTACAGTAATGTCTAGTGATAGGACTAGGGGCTATGGGTGCAAACTGGAACATAGGAAAGCATCAGAAAAAACCTTTTTACTGTGAGAGTGACAGAGCACTGGAACAGGCTGCTCAGAGAGGTTATGGACTCTCCTTCACTGGAGACATTCAAAACCCGCCTGGACACGTTCCAGTGTGATGTGCTCTAGGCAGGTGATTAATTTATGCTTAATCTTTTCTCTTTCATGCTCTTATTATTTTTTTTTTTTCTCATTTCCCAACTATCAATTTCCATGTTCTACTACTTTCTTGCCACTTTGCCCCTCTCTTTTTTATGCTCAAGTACATCTACGGAAATAAAACTGAAATACCCTACCTGGGAGCAAGGTCACTACACTTTCCCTGTGGTTAACAATGCAAGGCTTACCAACAAAGATAACTTTGTTCTTACATGGGATAAATTGCACTCTGAAAGTTCCTGTCTCTAGTTTGGTTTTCTGTAGAGGGAACCTAGAGTGACTGATTCTGCTCACATAGCGGGCTATCTCCAGTTCAGTGGAATGAATCCAGACCTCATTCATTTTTTAATTTTTTTTTTAACTCAACAGCATTCTAACTTTGACATGTTATACACCTTCTTTATACACCTTCTTTTTTTCTTTTTTTCTTTTTTTTTTTTTTTCCTTTCTGCATTGCTTACCTTCACCTGTCTTTGCTCAGAATGAGCTCAGACTGCAAAAATCTTTAACTACCCACATGGCCAAAAATGGGCATCATCATCACTGAACTGAGGTATCCTCAGTTCCTGTGTAGGAAATGGAAAAAGATAAAGACAATTCAGATCATAGGTGAATTGAATTCACCCTTGTACTGTCTGCATGTCTTCACTGGTTGTACATAAAAATATTAGAGTGCTTGCTATTATGGTCTAAGCAGTTTATTTTGATGTGATTCATTTCCATCCAAGTTGTAATCACACTCATTCTACTGAGATGCATTAAAATGCAAAATTTAATGAAGAAAATATATCTAATCTACATCATCTAAGGTTTTACCAATTCCACTCTTAAAAACCATGTGTTAAATACAGAGTTGGGATACTGTGATGAGGAATCACAGAATCTTAGGGGTTGGAAGGGACCTCAAAAGATCATCTAGTCCAACTCTCCAGCCTGTCTAGGTCTCGCTGAATAGCAGCACAGCCTTCTGGTATGTCAGCCACTCCTCCCACTTTAGTGTCATCAGCAGACTTCCTAAGGAAACACTGTTTCCTCATCCAGGTCGTTGATGAAAATATTGAATAGTACTGGTCCCAGTACTGACCCCTGAAGGACTCCACTAGATACAGGCCTCCAATTCAACTCTGTCCCACTGACTGCAACTCTCTGACTTCTTCCTTTCAACTAGTTCATGATCCACCTCACTACCTGATCATCAAGACCACACTTCTTCAGTTTATCTAGGAGGATGCTGTGGGAGACATGGGTGGGGAGAAACTTGATGAAATTCAACAAGGGCAAGTGTGGAGTCTTGCATCTGGGAAAGAACAACCCCATGTACCAGTACAGGTTGGGGGCTGACCTGCTGGAGAGCAGTGTAGGTGAAAGAGACCTGGGGGTCCTGGCAGACAGGAGGATGACCGTGAGCCAGCAATGTGCCTTTGTGGCCAAGAAGGCCAATGGCATCCTGGGGTGCATTAGAAAGGGTGTGGTTAGCCGGTGAAGAGAAGTTCTCCTCCCCCTCTATTCTGCATTGGTGAGGCCGCATCTGTAATATTGTGTCCAGTTCTGGGCCCTTCAGTTCAAGGACAGGGAACTGCTTGAAAGAGTCCAGGGCAGAGCCACAAAGATGATGAGGGACGTGGAACATCTTCCTTATATGGAAAGGCTGAGGGAGCTGGGTCTCTTTAGCTTGGAGAAGAGGAGACTGAGGGGTGACTTCATCAACGTTTACAAGTATGTTAAGGGTGAGTGTCTGGAGGATGGAGCCAGGCTTTTTACAGTAATGTCTAGTGATAGGACTAGGGGCTATGGGTGCAAACTGGAACATAGGAAAGCATCAGAAAAAACCTTTTTACTGTGAGAGTGACAGAGCACTGGAACAGGCTGCTCAGAGAGGTTATGGACTCTCCTTCACTGGAGACATTCAAAACCCGCCTGGACACGTTCCAGTGTGATGTGCTCTAGGCAGGGGGTTTGGACTGGATGATCTTTTGAGGTGCCTTCCAACTCCTAAGATTCTGTGATTCTGTGACAGTGTCAAATGCTTTACTGAAATCAAGATAAACCATATCTACCACCTTACCATCATCTATCCACCTAGTTACTTCCTCATAGAAGGCTATAAGGTGGGTCAAACATGACTTCCCCTTTGTAAAACCATGTTGACTGCTCTTAATGACCCCCTCATCCTTGATATAATGATAGGAATAATACATACATAATATAATAAAATAAATAGGAATAAATAATAATATAACAAATAGGAATAATACAGTAATTTCTACAAATAAAAAAAAATATTCTGCAATACATTTCCTTGGAAAAGACATGGCATGTCAAATAGCATATGAAATGGCAACCTTTGTAGAATATTTCGCTTAAATAAGGACTGATTCATTATTAATATTATTTTATTTCTTCCTTATAAAGTTGTTTAATTACCTATGTTTTTTATCTTCCCCCATCATTTCAGTGAAATCTATTAAGGAGAATCCTAGATCAAATTATTAGCTTTATTAACCATGTGTACATCCTCCCCTCCAACCCCAACATTTCCTTTTCTTGTTACTGTTGATAATAATGGAAACACTGATTTCCTTTGATCCAGACAGGACTTTTTTTTATAGAGAAGATATGCACTAAACAGAAAAACATACCTACATAAAAGCAGTTGTTTGTTCCTTCCCATTCCTTTAAAAAGGTAAGTACTGCCAATTTTGTATTCATAGCAATATAACAAAATAAACCTGAAAATGTATTGGCACTGTCACAATTGTCATTTACCCATTCTTTAGCATAGAAAATGATGGTACAAAAAAAAAATAAAAATATTAATTGTTCTTTTTGTTACATAAAAAGGGTTTATGTGAACAATGTTATGTATAAAGTAGGTTGAACTCCAAACCAAACCTCAGGACCTATTTTGAAGACCTTTTGATTTCGTTCTGATTTCACATTTGCATCTAGGATCCATATTGACGTAAAGTGCATATATTTGTGTAAACGGAAGTGTAAATACCACTGTATGATGAAATTATACCTTAGAAAATGTTGAGTACCTTTAATGGCAAACAACTGTGTCTTTGAAATCTGCTTCACTACCTCTTGAAGACTAAATTAGAAACAATAAAATGGCTGCTAAGCATCTCTTGCACACTTGTTTATGGAGAATGTGCAGTATTCTTGGGTAACCGCTGGTATAATGAAAAAACAAGCCTCCTAGGTTCTGATTTGCTCTATAAAAAGTATAAATATCCTTTCCAGCTGTTGAATTTATTGCAGGTTCAGTGATTTTTTAAGCTATCCAAGCCTGTTGATTTTCACTCTTTATCACTGAGGTACCCACTATATACACTTCTAATAACAGGATTAAGAATTTGACACTCTCTGTTACAAAGTGGTGATAGAATCACTTTGTTCTCAAACAAAGAGTTATTCATATGCCACAGAAATAAAGGTGTTTTCTCTCACTATCAACTATTGAAAACATTTCAAATAACCTTATGAACTTCAGCAAGGAGTGAAGATGTCATGATGATCTACTATTCCTCTGAAAATTTCCTTCTGAAGAGCACTTGTACCATTTGCTGATATATCTATTAAAAAGTATTAGAAACATACTCATATCATCAGTATATGTAAACTAGAGTAAATGGATACTAAGCAATGGTTGTTAAATCTGCTGTGTACATACTGTTGAGAGTATTGGTTTATATTTTTCATATAATAGTAAATAATGAGTAAAATTTTATTTCTTGAGCTTGAATTTTTTGTTTGGGGAAATGATGGTAAGAAACACAAACAGTAGACACAGATACTTTCTTAGAGAAAGATTTTTTTCTAATTTATGAATTTAATTGTATGACGTTTCAGATTGCAGCACAAATGTTCATATAAATATATAAGACATACCCCAAACCAGCCAACTAAACTTCACTATTTTCTTGGATATTTTATTTTCTGTAACTGAATACTGAACAGTGTGCAAAGTCTATGGGTTTGGCTATCAGTTGTCATGCTGACTTGTTGCCTGGGCAATCAAAGCAGCATTTCATTTAGAACCAGGAGTAACAAAGTGTATGTAATAACTCAGCGACCATGCAATAACAGTAGTCATTCTGCAAAAAAATTAAGTGAAAATGTGAACTGTTAATGAGTTGCTCACCAGTTAGGGATCAGAAAATGAAGCAATGTCCAAATGAGTTATCAGTCACAAATATTAAAAATATGAGTGTGTGAATTCACAATCCCTCCCTTTCCCTGAGAGATTATGTGGTTTTACTCTGATGTCTTATGAGGCCCATCCAGAAATTATTTCAAAATTTCTGCTATTTATATCTTTGTATTGATTACTCTTCTCAGAGACTTCCTGAATTTTATGGAGATGTTTCATTCTTTTTGCAACAGTATTTTCTTCAAATATTTTATTTAGTAGGACACTTTTTTATTTTTATTTTTTAATCCAAAATCACAAAAATGGTCTTCGAAGAATATATTTCTGGTTTTGTAGGATATTCAGTCTTTCAAAATTGCCTCTCTACTCATATCTATTATTTCCAAAGAGCTACAGTTGCTCCAAATAAACTATTTTTATTTGTTATATAGTCTAAAAGTATTGGAAAATTTTGGAAAATAAGTAGATTAAAAAATCGTGCTTAAACTGCTGATCAACACTACATGACATAGATATTAAAACTGACAATTCAAAACAGAAATATTATTTTTTCCCCACTATTTCTTGTCTACTCTTCTATTTATGATTATTTTATTTCCATTTAATAGCATAGTGATGTTGTTTTATGATAGTAAAAAGTTTACATCTTAAACTATTACTTCAAAGAAAAACTAAAATAAAAATTCTAGCTTCTTAATTCTCTCACTTGTCTAATTTTCCAGTGATTATCTTATTTTAAAACAGAACTAAGAAAGTAGTGATTTCTTTTGTGAGCACTAGGTGGAGGTAGATTAACTTCTGAAGCCTGTTCCTAGGAGTCTTAAACGTTTTCTGGTCTTCAAGGTTGTTTTTTTCTGTAGACAGTATAACTAGAGTATAACTAAGTGAAGAATCAGATATGTGTACATATATATGTATATTTCTTTCATTGTAAACCAACACATTGTAAAGACAAAGAAGTAAAATCTTTCTAATCTTCATTCTTATTTAGGAGGTGCGTGCTGAGAGTAATGGAAATAAAATTGGATGAAGTTAATATAATTAATTCAGTGACAAAGCTTTACTTTTAAAACATTTTCTTGAAAATCTGTGTGTATGTTGGTACCCTTCAAGCATGTCTAATTGCATTGTGATACGGTTCTAAAATACTTTTATAAATAGTCAGCTTACATTCATAATGGTAATAGTTGAAATATAATATCAATTATTTTAAAGAGAATTTGTAATATTAAAAGCTGCTCACCTAAAAGATCTGGAGAATTCTGAAGGCTCGTGACTACTGATGTGGGACTTGGCATTTAATTATTTTTTTTTCATTTTTTTCTGAATTGATTTCACTTCTTTGAAACGTTCTCCCTGGGAAGTACACAAAGAATCTATTTGGGAAAGCAGAAACAGGATCCTCAAGTTTGTGATTTTTTTCCTGGTTTTGACTGTGGTAGTTTGACCTTGGCCAGCTGCCAGATGCCCAACAAGCTACCCTCTCATTCTCCTCTTTAACGGGGTGGCAAGTAGGAGATATTAAAAATTCTGTAGGTCAAAGTAAAGGCAGGTAGACCACTTAACAATTTCTGTCATGTGCAAAACAGACTTATGAAAAAATAATTGAATGTATTGCCTATTAAAATAGATATGGATGGTGAGAAACAAAGACAAAATTAAAGCAACATCTTTTTCCCAGGTTCAACTTCACTCCTTCATTCCTGACTCCTGTAGATGCTCTGCTACCCCACTGAGCAGCACAACATGTATGGAAAGGTTGTGGTCAGTTCCTCCCTACTGTTCCCAATACATTCAAGTATACCTGTAGACCAACAGCCATAATTTGAGCAAAATCAAGCTTGATCCACAGAGCAACTTACTCACATATTCCCATCTTTATTTAAGAGTTAAATCCACAGGCTAGTTTGGAACATGGCATTTCATTAGGGAAAATCACACTCAGTTCAAATAGGTGTATCAGTTTCTGCTTCTCTCTGCAGTTAAGTAATTAAATATCACATGCTAATGTAATAAGTGATTTAATGTATACATCATGTTTACTCCATTGTAATCTCCTTAAGGTATTTCTCTGAAAGATAGGTGTGTTTTTGTAGGATAGAATTGTTCCTGTTAATTTCATTCCACCCTTTGAGAGCAGCTCCAAGAAAAAAATCAGAATTGTGCAATATTAAGACCTCTCAGATTTAGCTTTAAGCTATCTCGTGGGTTAGTATAGCTTATGAAAAGGTCTTGGAAGATGTATATCCATGTTAAGCTCCTATTGAGGATAATTAAATGATTAATGTATCCTCAGCTATTCTCACTGATATGGAGATATGAAAAAAAAAGACTTGCTGTAACAAAGGACATGATCCTACATTCTTCAAACTATTATTTGACAAGTGTGTTCTGGTTCGGTTTGATGGGGTTTTTTGTTAGTGGGAAAGGGCCCCAGGAGTGGCTCCGGTAAGAATCTGAGAAGCTCCTTCTGCTCCAAAACCAGCCAAGGAGCCATTAGAGGGACAATAGATGTGCCTCAGTGATTAACATATGAAAGAACTGAGATAAGAGCTGAGCAGAGGGAGCACTTAAAGAAAGAGAAGAGCTGTGCTGGAGAAGCAGAGTGGTGCTGGTGGTTGGTGAGGAAGAAGGGAGGAAGGTGCCCTAGCACAAGTTTCCCTGCAACCTGCGGCGAGATGGCAGCTGTCCCCTTTCATTCATGAAGGAACGTGGTAGAACATTCCCTGAAGATGCCAGGAGTAGTGAACTGGGCCAGTAGACTTGGATTTTGTGGCAGTGGTCTTGGATTTACTGCCAGTTCCCGAAACATCCTGTGACTCTGTGAGAAGCCCACACTGGAGCAGCTCCAGACCTTGTGGGAAGGACTCATGAAGGAGAGGTTCGTGGAGGACTCTCTCCCATGGGAGGGACCCCGTGGGGAAGCCGGGAAGGACTGTAAGGAATCCTTCCTGAGGAGGAAGAAGCAGCAAGAACCACCAGCCTGTGAACTGACTCTAAACCCCATCCCCTGTCCCCCTGGGGAGAAGGAGAGAGAGAAACCGGGAGCAAAGTGATTTGGGCCTGGGAAGAAGGGAGGGGTGGGGTAACGTTTTTAAGCACTGCTCGTTGTGTTGTGTGTGTCCTGTGTTTGTTTTATTTGTGTGAAATTAAACTATTTTTTTTTGCCCAAGTTTTGCCTGGGACCTTAATCAGTAAAGAATGCTCTTTGTCCTTTGTCTGACCCATGAGCTTTGTCTTCCTCATCTCAGAGTGTGTGTGTAGGGGGGGAGCTGAGTGAGCAGCCATGGGGCTGTTCCTTTGTTGTTGTGTTGGGCCCAAACCACGTCAAAGGGACAAACGTAGAGACCAAAACTATTAGACTCTAGAAATAAAGTTAACACAAATTGTTGTTGAATATATTTTGGGGAGTAAAAATGTTTCACCATTTGTTTTAAAACAGGCATTCAAAAAGAACAAAAAAAAAGGGGGGGGAGGGGGGAAATCAGCATCTTTATGTGCCTCTCATCCATGGCACAGAACATTTGTTAACGAACAGTCCCTTACGCTGTGCACAAAACAGTGTAGTGCTTATAAAAGTAATCAGCTGTAGGAAGCAATAAGAAGTGAATTCTTAAACACTGAGCTACTGAGGTATGTCTGGAACGTGACATGAAAATATATGTTGGAGTGTGCAAAACATGTTTTCTTGCACGCATGGCTTGTTTCACCCTGATAAAAGAGTTAATACTATATCTGGCCTTATTAACTCATTTTCTTAGAGCTGATGGGCTCAGGTTAATGCTTGGCATAAGTTGCATGAGCTTCAGACGTATTCTAATTTGCACTGCCAAATAGTACCTTTCAAGTTGCTGATCGTAAAGCCAAGATTCTTGAAGTAAATAATAAAATATATTTCTCCAAATGCCTTAAAAACCTGTGTAAGAGTTGTTACAGAGAGGCATTGCCTTGAAGAAATGCCACAGATCCATGAAACATTATAAATGCTACCTAGACACAATGCAACAGTTACCCAAATACATTAGAAGTATCTCAGTTTTTTCAGTAGTCTGGGAAAAAAAAAGTTATTTTGCTGTTAAGGAAACACTTGATTTACAGTTATGCTGTCATTACAGTCTACATGTAGCATAGATTCTATATATAGAATCTAAATATAGATTAATATATTCTACCCTTCTCTGAAGGGTATTGAAAATGTTTTGTACTCTATGAACAGTTAGAAGGCTCATGTAGAAACAGCTGTTATCTGTTTGAAATAGTATATGTGTGCAAACTAAATGGATATATGTACAAACTCTCACTATTATTTCTTCATTAAATGTACAGAAAGAGATGTATGTGAGATACTTTGCAACCTTGCTACGTGTTATACATATGCTCTTCATGTTGATTTGACGACAGATTCTATATTTGAATCCTAACGAGTGTAAACAGCAGGAAGATTTACAAACAAGCTCTGTGAACATAATATATAAAATGTAACAGCACTGTCTTAGATCTATTTGAAATTAATAAGAATCACACATGGTCACAGAAAAAACAGTATTTTCTAACAATCAAACATGTTTTGTTCATTTAAGTAGCTCTGCTACAAAGTGGAGGACAGTAGTATATTACAGAATCTTCATACTGAAATCTCTTAACATGGTGGAGTTTTCATGTTCCGATTAATTTGTTATATGTGTCTTTTTCTCATTCCCTTTCCTCCTTGCACTTAGTCTTGTTTTCCTTTCACAACTTGAAGACTTCAACTGAATTCAGTGTCTCACACTTTCACATCACCATTCTTAGCACAAACCACTGCTCTTTTATTGCTGATGCTTCGTCCTGCTTTGTCCTTGGTACAACCTCTTCTGTTTGATCTTTCAAGCAAAGTTTACAGAGCTACTATGAGTTACTAGAAACAATATATCCAACCAGTCCTTTAAATAATTTCAGTGTTAATTTAGCACACGTGGAGAATAAAGGTATTTATTTATTTGACTGTTTAAACTCCCTAGTGACTGTTAATCAAACTGTCATTGCAAATGTTCTGTGCATGCAGTCCCTGAAAAGTCTTGTAGGTGAGAATGGTTCTCCCACACTGGGGTGTTTGAGCGATACAGGGTTTTTAGGAAAGAAAGGCAGGACAGATGAGGAGTGGGTGTCACCCTCTACATCAAGGACCAGTTGGAGAGCTTGTAGCTCCACCTGGAGCTGACCCAGAGCTTATGGATTAAAGGGACAACAGGGACAGGAAACATTGTAGTGGGGGTCTACTACAGGCCACCTGAGCAGAAAAACTGGAGGTGATTCTTCCCCTCCACTCTTGTAAGACCTCACCTGCAGTACTGTGTCCAGTTCTGGGGTCCCCAACACAAGAAGAACATGGAGCTCTTGGAGCAAGTCCAGAGGAGGGCTACAAAGACAATCAGAGGGCTGTAGCACCTCCTCTATGAAGGCAGGTTGAGAGAGTTGGGGTTGTTCGCCCTGGAGAAGAGAAGGCTCTGCTGGAGACATTGCAGCAGCCTTCCAGTACCTGAAGACGGCCTACAGGAAAGCTGGGGAGGGACATTTTACAAGAGATTGTAGTGGTAAGATGAGGGGTAATGGTTTCAAACTGGAAGAGGGGAGATTTAGGTTATTCTTTAGTGTGAGAGTGGTGAGACACTGGAACAGGTTGCACAGGGAAGCTGTGGATGCCTCATCCCTGGAAGTGTTCAAGACCAGTTTGGGTGGGGTTCTGAGAAACCTGATCTAGTGGGAGGTGTCCCTGCCCATGTCAGGGAGATTGGAGCGAGATGATCTTTAAGGTCACTTCAATTCAAACCATTCCATGATGCTTTGATACACTGGGCCTGCTGTTAGTCAGACTGCCTTTATGCAATGTCTATTACTTGACATTTTTGGGGTTTTAAAAATAATTCTCTAAGTTGGTCACCTAATCCACATTGTTGCCCATGTTGTTGGTTATGTTACTGAAAGCAAGAGGTAAACAAGTATTTTGGCTTTAGAATTACAAGAATCTGTGCTTATATAATCAAAGACCTACCAGACTAAAGAATTAATTAAAATAATTAAATCTGCAAATGCATCTCTTGCTCTCCATGTTCTTCTCTACAGAAACATTTTTTATTTCATAATTAGCTAATACTACATGTTCTTTTATTATCTTTGAATAGAAATTACTGAAATTGATGAACAGCAGGGAACAACATAGAAATATGGAATTATTTAGCAGAATCAAAGAGCAGAAAATAAAAAAACAAATTTGCTATGTAAGAGTAATAAAACTAAGGACTCATAAGGAGGCTGATGAAAATAAGACATTTGTGAATTTCGTTAAATGCAGTGAAGAATTAACTTAAGAAACATGAAGTAAGATGAAGAAGGTAATTGAAAATAAGAAATGACTACACTGTGATTTAGAAGAGATAGGAAGATAAGAGATGAAATATTCTGCCTAGTTAGAATAACAAAGGAGTCTCCCTGTTTGGCTTTCAGTCAGCCTTGTGCACAGCTACCTCAGCAATGTTAACAAAGATGCAAGTATATTCAGAGTTCATAAAATCTGCACATGTGATGCTTTATGCTCTGCTGTGGTATTTATTTAAAAATCTCTGTTCTACTAAAATGAAGATATTTTCAAGGGTTATAAACATCTATTATGATTATTTTGATTTGACAACTTCTGTGGCTAATCAAGAAGAAAGATGAGCTAGACATTAATAGATATTGATGATTGATTATAAAACATGCACTGAGCAACAAGGACAACAGGATGCTTCTTCTGGTTTCAGAGAATATCCAACTGAGGGAAGCATCTTTCTAAGGCTATATTTGGTCTCCCATAGACACACAGACATGTAGGTTGCATTTAGAGTCAATTAAAAGGAAAAAAAAATAATAAAAAATAATTTTACCTTAAAATACTGAAGAAATGTACAATTAATAAGGAGATGTCTAACATTCCCTTCTCTGTGGCTGGAACTGTGATCATTAGTTTAGATTACATGACTAATTTATAGATGGCTAAATTAGCCTCAAATTAGCCTATATTATCATAAAGTTAAAGCAATTTCAGAGGCTTTTGCCTTAAGTTGTTTCTAATCTCTCTCATCTCCCTCTACTGTTATATCTGTATTTTGTGGCATGGTTATGTCAAAACCATCCTGATTACAATAGGCCCTTGTTCCTGTTAATGGAGAGGTATACAGCAGTGAAAAGAAATAAAAACAAACAAAAAACCAGAACCAACCAACCAAAAAACCCACCAGAAACCAAAATCCTACTAAAACTGAAACACAAACCTTTTTTAACATTCAATGAAAGATAACTTTACATCACTTGGCTATAGCCTTAATTCATGCTTCCTGGGCCCCTAATTAGGTAGAAATAGTAGGATAAAAAATTACTGCTCTCTTCACCTGCATACAGACCATGGAGCACCTGATCTGTTCTGTGTCCTGATAAGGAACCAGCTCAAAACTACTCATTGTTCTTCTATTCCATTCTTCCAGATTTCTTTTCCATGAATATGTAGACCTGGTATGGGAAATACAATGGGAAAATTGCAATCTTGCTTTGATATGGGGCTGGAATTCAGCTAAAACAGGCACAGAGAGCCAAGAACATCTGAAGTTTCTTTGCTCAATGAGTTAAAACACTGATTGATTTCAGTAAATCCCATAGATGGTCTCTAAATCAGCAAAATCAGCAAAACTGCATTTAGGATTGAGCCTTTATTTAGCCTCAGTTCGGTCTCAAAATGTGCAATTTTGGAAAACGTGTTCATATGGCACTATAAATTGCATACAAATCTCAAAGTTATTAAAGCAAAGTAGATTATTATGGTTGCACAAAGTTCTGGAGGAGCTTCTCACTATTTTCTTCTCTTGTGTCATGCCACTTGTTCTTTATACTTGCAGGGCATATTGAGTTTTCAGGGCTCTAGAATGACAGGCCAAATCTAGAATGCTGTGTACAGTGGCTTCTCCAAAATTATTGAGTCCTAACAGACAGTCACCATTATCCATTTATGTCAACTATTCCCTTAGGTCTGAGGAGCCAAATACCTCATCAGTCTGCACAACATAATCCTCCAGTAACAGACTCCAGTAATCATGTCTGCTGCTAGTCATTTCCAGGACCACTTTCTGTTTGCATTGCAGCTGATCCACAGTCAATGGTTTCTTGAGCAATATTTCCTACCTTGTCAAAACCACTCAGACTGTTTGACCAGAATTTATTTATTCAGTCTACCAAATGCAGTAGTTGTGAGATAACTCAGCAGTACTGTTTCACTCTTGCATTTCATAACATAAATACAGTTCTTACATTTCCCTCAATGTTAGTTGCTTTCAACAGAAATGTACACAAAATATTACAAACTCACACGTAAAGTTGGTTCTGTTCCTCTGCCCATTCTACTCTACCCTTAAGTAGAATATATTGTAATACGTTCTTTATGTTAGTATTGTGTAAATTATATTTATTTATGTCAAGTACCACGATGAATGCTTAAAAGGAACAAACCATATACACATTGCCAAAAAAATGCAGATTGACTCAATGGGCAACAGGAAAACTGATACCCAACATTTAGAGAACTTATTTCAGAGAATGTATTAATTTTTACTGAGGATTTTGGAGACAATGTGAACTGAAAGACAAGAGACTCATTCTATTTTTAGTTTTGTTGTGACTTGCTGTGTGGTCTCTAAGCATCCCATCACCTTTCTCTGTCTCCATTTCTCATTTCACCCTTTGTCTCCAGTCTTTGGAATTTAAGATCTTTGAAAGAATCTATATTACACATTTGTAGCATGCACAATGAAACCACTGCAATATAAATAATAATTATAATGAGGCCAATTTTGAATCTGCCCTCAGCAGACAAATGAAAGAAAATTTGTCATTTTTTGCAATTTCAGAAAAATTACTTGTTATTAATGTTCTTGTGAACACAGCAGAAGGAGCTGGAGATCAATCAGGCTCACGTCTTCATTCTATAAATTTTTTGGCTGGTTTTCATGAAAGCAGCTCACAGTCAAGCTGGAGTCCAACCAACCAACAGAAAAGACAGGCTTTTAATCAAGCTTCTCTACAATGGAACACATCCATTTGATAAATGAACTAATTAAGCAATTGAATAAGTATAACCTACCACTGTGAATGATATTTATAACTATGAAAAAGCTTCAGCTCTACATGATTAGTTCTAGAAACCTAGAGAAAAGCATGGAAAAATGCAAGTTCAGTTCATGAACTACACTTATGTAAATTGAGTTTTACCATGGCTAGTGGTCCAGTATAATGTATGCTGTGTGTGTATAAAGATGACAAGAGTGAAGCAAGTCTGAATAAGGTTGTTCCACTTCTGAGGGATTTTTTAATATCAGTCATTTCACGGACTGCAGAGTATAACAATGACTCATGCTCTTTCTGAATATCCTTTTGTAAAAGCAAGTGAAATGTCACAACACCTGTATCCTCATCTTTCCTTGAACACCCCAAATCCATGTTTAATCTCTCTAATAAAAAATTAAAATAATAATAATAATAATAATTTTTTAAAAGGTTAAAAAAAAGTGCCTGCATGACACAGAAAAGATTAGGATAATGAAAAAAATTACTCAGGTTCAGTTAGATGTAGCTTTTTGACCTCAGCTGTACTTTTACAATTTTGTCTGATTAGACATTTCTAGGACTGATCTGACAGCTTTGGAAACAATAGAAGTCATCTCACTGAGTTCAGGGAAATAGCAGTGGTTCCTGAGGTTGTGTGGCTTTTTGTCAGTGTACTGCCTCTCCCATATAGAATTCTAGAAACTGTGGTTTTCTCTAATATATATGCATATGTATCAGCCAGGAAGAACCATCAGAGAGGTAACTGAAATACTATAGGGAGATAAGAGTTTGTTTGAGTTGAAGAGGTAAGAGTTTTGAAAAACTGAATTTGTATCATCGTGATACAAATATTAAATATAGTTCTTGGCTATCTAATCTTCAGATGCTTATGCAATTCAGAGTTGTTTTCATTTCACTGATATTTAATCAGGTACTTATTTTACTACTTTAATTATTACCTTTCAGTGAATTGTTGTGGTTTTCTTTAAGACACAGTACTCACATTAATTACTTGTATGACACTTGTCACTTGTGTGACAGTATCTGTTCCCATGACCTGTTGTGGTTTGGTTTTTTTTTTTTAATTTTAAGGTTAAGAATCATCAGTGAGTTATCAAACAGGAACAGAAATCCAGTTAGTGAGAGTCTCTGAACTGCACCTGTTGAAAAATTGCTATCAAAATAGAAAGTTGGCCTGAAAAGAGAGCAAATAAAAAGAAAATAAGAAACACACACAAAACCTGAAACAAAACAACAAAAAAACACACAAAAACCCAAACAAAACCAAAACCAAATGAAACCAAAAGAAACCAACAAAAAAACGCAAACAATAAAAAACCAACAGACAGACAAACAAACAAAAAAACCTAACAAACAAAATGTCCACACTTTCTAGGCAGGTATGAAATCTTCTGCAAGGAGTTGTTTCATCCATTATATACTCTCTAAGAATGTATTAATTCCATTAGATTTCCAATGTGGTACAAGACCCTCAGACAGTGTACAAGCAGATACTATGAAAAGTCCTCTAACCACGCTTGTTTCTATAGCATATGATCTGAATTAGTGCTCCTGAGGAAAGGAATTGATTTGTCTGAGTTTATGAGGGAATATTGACAAATCTAGTATGAAAGAAAAGGGCTGCTAATTTTTGTTCCATGTTCAAGCAGAAGACTGACTATAACTGGATGTCATTATAATTCAGACACAATATAGTACTACAGTACTATAGTTAAAAAAACGTGTATCCCCCAAATTGTAACAGTTTTGTCACAATAAATTGGTCTTTCATAGACTGTTTTGAATTTTTAATGCATCATTACTGGGGTTATAAATACTAGCCTTATTTACCTTTTCCATTTTCCATGTATCAGCTCTCCTAGTAATCTGCCTCAGATCTGTATTATACTCAATTTTTACACAATTTTAGGGAAAACACAAAGCACGAGAAAGTAAGAAACTGGGAAAATCAAGAAAACCAGAGCTCAGAAACTGCAGAAATTAATTACAGCAGACAATAACAAAAAGAAGGCAGAGTTTAGACCATTCTTCAAGAAAAAGACTACGGCTGCACAGATAATACATTAAGATTCATGCTCTTCATTTATATATCTACTAGTTCATTTCAGACTATTTGGCAGTAGTATTATGTGAATGTCCTCTTTAAGTCTTTGATGAGAACCTTCAAATATAATATGGTATACAGTTTGTTACCACTCATGCTGTGATACATATATACTATAATTAAAACGAGCTGAAAGTTTACTTTTCATTCCATATGAGAGTTTAATTGGGAAGTCGCTATTGAGTTTAATTAGTAAAGAGAGGACATTTGTTTGAATCTGAATGGTCACTTCTTATTCTTAATTTATAATATTTTTATTTATTTTAAAGAAATCCTTTTAAGATATCCACTGGCCATAGAACTGAAAAGGAACTACAAAACTGTTTTGGCACCCAGTCCTCCTCTATTCAAGAAGTTCTGTTTATTTCCTGGGTCATCCTGATTTGTAAGAAAATATCCATTAGAACTTGAACAACATGATTTCTTTTTTAATATCAGCTTGTTTCTTTTCTTTTATACCATATGTTGCCCCTCAGTTCAAGAAGGACAGGGAACCGCTTAAAAGAGTCCAGCACAGAGCTACAAAGATGATTAAGGGAGTGGAACATCTCCCTTATGAGGAAAGACTGAGGGAGCTGGGTCTCTTTAGCCTGGAGAAAAGGAGACTGAGGGGTGACCTCATCAATGTTTACAAATATGTAAGGGGTGAGTGTCAGGGAGATGGAGTTAGGCTTTTCTCAGTGATGACCAGTGATAGGACAAGGGGCAATGGGTGCAAATTGGAGCATAGGAGGTTCAAGGTGAATATCTGATTTATTTTTTTTTACTGTGAGAGTGACAGAGCACTGGAACAGGCTGCCCAGGGAGGTTGTGGAGTCTCCTTCACTGGAGACATTCAAAATCCACCTGGACGCATTCCTGTGTTATGTGCTCTAGGTGACCCTGCTCTGGCAGGGGGGTTGGACTAGATGATCTTTCGAGGTCCCTTCCAACTCCTATGATTCTATGATTCTATGATATGTTCAGTAGCCAGTTTATCAGGTTATGCTAATCTTTGTTGTGGTACATTTACCTGTTTCAAATTGGCTCATGCCATGAGACTAAGAAATAGGAGAAAATATGTTTCTTTCTGCTCAGTGCAATTGCAGCCCCTTAACACCTGTGTCAGAAGTTCCTGGCGTAAAATTGCATTAAGTATGTGGCAGTGTACAGAAATCAGGGTTGGAAACAATCTAAACATTGTGTTGCAAGATGAGAGCAATGCTCTTTCGGGAGAAAGAAAAGGAATGTAAAATGTTAGGCAAAGTCACTTAGAAATCTCAAGACTGTGGTGAGGCATTCAATAACAGCACAGGGGAAAAGCATTTTCTTTACAAGAAACAAGCTGCCAGCTGAGACTATTAGTCATTCTGTTAGCCCTACATAATAAAGCTAAATCATGTAAGCTGTTCAGATACCAGATGAACCAACAGAGACAAATTATTTGTGATGTAACTGATAACTAGGTTGATGCTGAATTATTGTGAGAAATGGACTGTACTTTAAGAGAGCAGGGGATAGTTTGCAAGATTGGTGAAAACCTGAATTCCCAAATGAAAGCAGTGAGAGAAATGAAGTGCATCTTGTTATGAACATGAACTGATTCATAAAGACAAAATACAGGGGTAAACGAATGACAGAGAACAGATTGGCTGGTAATAAATGTGGAGACAATCACAGCACAACACAATTGTCCAGTGCCAAGGACTTACAGTCATGGCAACAATGAAAGCCACCTCCTGCAGACATATACCAGTTTCTGGACAAATTATAATGATGTACAAAATGGATTTGTTTTTATTTGTATACATACAATTGGATGAAAAAGCTGTGATGACATCAGTAGTTTTCATGTATCTTGAAACAGACATTAGTGATTGCTTGATTAGAAACAAGTGACAAAATGATGAATATTGAAAGTGAGTATTGCATGACTGCAGGAAGGATTATTTTTTTCTCAAAGTTAATGTTTAAAATTAACTCACTTTGCATAGCAGAATGAATTAGTTGTTCTATTGTATTTCAGTATATTCCAGTTTTAAAAAAATATATATCTTATATATGTCTTTGTAATTTTTTTGAGAATTCACAACAGTCATTGCTGGATACTGTCCTTTGTAATTGGAAAGAAATACTAGTATTTCTAACTTGTTTTATGCTTATAAACGATGTGTTATCTCTGTCTAGCTTTCTTACATATCACATTTTTGTTGCATTGCTGGTCTTTATAAGATGAACTTTTACCAGATTCCAAAGATAGATGTCAGTTTTCTTCAGGATAAGAACAGACTGTTCTGAAGCCTGCCACTTTTATTCTATTCTTTTCTCTCTCTCTCTCTTTTTTTTTTTTTTTTTTTTTTTTTTTTTTTTTTCCAGCTCTGCATTGTAGAGTGATTTTTACTCAGAGTATCCCAAAAAACCTCACTCAAACCAATAATCATGTGTTGATAGGTGAAATTAGTTTCAGAATTCTAATGAAGCTCAGCAGCTGGGAGACAGACAGCTCATCTGAAGATTAAATGAGAAAAATTGCCACTTTTGCTGGTTCCTTTAGAAACTCATTTACATTCTGTCAGCTCCCATTAGGAATGGGAACTGTGAATATTGAGGGAAATATGCATGAATTCAGTGCCGAAATGGCCAATTGTGATCAGTTCCTTCTTGCTTACAAAGCTGCCAGAAGTTTTTATGTAGTTATACCTTCTGGAAACAGTGGGTGATAATCTGCTTACTTTAACTGTCTCTTAACATTTTGAGTTTAACCAAAAGAACCAGCATCCAGTATAAGACGAACAAAGGATAGTGATGTACTACCAAGACTTGGAATTAAAGTTCCTGGAACACACTATTCAGTCCCTTTTATTTTTCCTATCCATTTTTTCATCCAGGCACCTGTAAAGGTTCAGTATTTCCTCTTACATGACAATACCAACAGCAATGACAAACATTTTACTTCATTTGGTACCCCTTCTGCACCAGGAAAGTACCACACCATTCTTCTTTCACTGTCCTTGTTAAACCCCTGAATTTTTGTGTAGTTGGGTCATCATATTGACAGCTTTTCATGAGTTCTGCAGACAGAGCCAAGAGTAAACTAGGCATCTTTATTATGTTTGGTTTTTATTATGTTTTATTCTGGTATCCAAGTCTCTACTGAGTTTGGAAATATGTACATAGACCACAGGTAGAAGTGACTCTGCCAATGAAGGAAATGCATTTGAGAATTTACCTAGAGACACTGGAGATAGTGCATAAGTGAATACAGAAAAGGCAATGCTACTATTGAAATCGGAAAAGATGTTGCAGATTTTTGTTGTTTTCAACTGTTTTCTTCAAATTCAAGGTTGTTGAAGATCAATAATGACACAGAAAGATGATATACGATGTTCAGTGAAAGTTTTCCTGCAGTACCTGCAGCAGAATTTGATGAAAAATTCATAGTTTCAATGAAACAGCCATGCTTTCTATTTCAGTAATAATTAGGAAACATGCTAAATAGAAAAACATTATTTCCTTTAGATTTACAGAATTAAACAGCTTATTTCTAACAACTTTAAAAGAAAATAAGATGTCTATTTCTGTTTGTTGGGTTTTTTTAGTACAGATGAGCAGATGATCATAAACAGTCTGGCACTGCTAAATACACACTAGCATCACTGGAATGGTACAAGACATGTACAGGTCCGTTCTACAGAGTATGCTAAATGGCTTGAATCACACAGGTAGAAACTTAGCATCTGCATTATACTTGAAATGAGTTGATTACCTTAAAGCAAATGATGCTTCAAAAGAGGTCATGGTAAACAGCTAAATTAAACATATATTGCAGAGCTATGTGGTGCAAATCTATATTGGTACTAAGTGTGAATGCAGAGATGACAAGGACTGGGAATATTTAGAGATGTTAAAACATACTTCATACAGCTGCAGATGCAGATTTTCAGCTGGTACAATGCTTTCAATATATCACCTGATAATCATAAAATCATAGGATATTTTGTTATAGAATGGACCTTACACATCATCTGATTACAACCCTCCTGCCACGGGCAAGAAAAAAACTTACTTTAGTACTCCTTACTTCCACTCTTCTAAATGATATAGAAAAAAAAAAGAGAATTTAGAAAAGAACTATAAGAGTCCCATTAGTCTTAGAAACTCAATTTCAAAGCTTTGTAAAGAAGGGAATAGCCAGCTAATCTTCATAAAGTAGTTTAAGAAATTACTTATAAGTATTTAAAGCACTAGAGAAACCTGGAAAGTAAAAACAGAAATCCAAACACACTACAGATGTCTTCTCATATTACTTATTTCAAACGCATGAAACAAAAAAAAAACACCTAAAAGCAGAAGGCAGATTAATTTAGGCTCCAAGAAACAGCACACAATATCAAGCACTACAATAGCCATTGGATGCATGCGGACTCTTCGTCATTTGAAATCTTGAGTATGTTTGTAAAAGACTATGTTTTACTTTCCACAATACCTATGTCAAAAAGTATTTAATGAAACACTTGTAGAATTTATGTGTGTCTTTAACATTTCAAAAACTTGAAATAGAATCATAAAATTGTCAAGGTTGTTAAAGACTTTCAAGATCAACAAGTCCCACTATCCACCCTACAACCCCTAACCACTAAAACATTTTATGAAACACCATGTCTACCCCTTTTTTTGAACATCTCCAGAGGTGATGCCTTCACCACTTCCCTGGGCAGCCTGTTCCAATGCGTCACCACTCTTTCTGTGAAGAAATTTTTTCTAATAGCCACCCTGAACCTCCCCTGGCGCAGCTTGACCCCATTTCCTCTTGTCCTATCACTGGTCACCAGGGAGAAGAAGCTAACACACACCTCACTATAATCTCCTTTCAGGTAGTTGTAGAGGGTGATGAGGTCTCCCCTCAGCCTCTTCTTTTCCAGGCTGAACATCCCCAGCTCAAAAATGATACTAATTCATATTTCAGAAATATAAGAGGATTTATAATATATATAAAAGCATTAAAAATAAGGATTCTGGGAGCTACTATCCAGTTAGTCTCACCTTTCTGTCCAGGAAGATCATGGAAGGCATCCCTGTGGAAGCTACGTAGAATTTTTAAATCATAGAATGGCTAGGGTTGGAAGGGACATTAAAGATCATAGAGTTCTCAACCCTCTGCATGTGCAGGGACACCTCCTGCTAGATCAGGTTGCTCAAGGCACCAAACAACCCGGACTTGAAGAATCTGAATCACCCCTCTGTAAGCTTCAGACCATTGCCCCTTGTCCTCTCACCATACACCTGTGTAAAATGCCCTACCCCGTCTTTCTGATAGGTCTCTTTCAGACATTGGAAAGTTGCTATAAGGTCACCATGGAGCCTTCTCTTCTCTAAGTTGAACAACTCAACTTCCTCAGCCTATCTTCATAGAGGAGGTGCTCCAGCCATCTGATCATCTTTGTGGCTCTCTTCTGGACACGCTCAAGGAGTTCTATGTCCTTCTTATGTTGGGAACTCCAGAACTGGACACAGAACTCCAGGTGGGGTCTCACCAGAACAGAATAGAAGGGGAGAATCACCTCTCTCGACTGGCTGGCCATACTTCTTTTGATGTAGCCCAGGATACTGTTGGCTTTCTGGGCTGCAGGTGCACATTGATGGCTCATGTTAAACTTCTGGTCCACCACCCCCAGGTCCTTCTCCTCTGGGATGTCCTCAATGCTTACTCCTCTCAACCTGTATTCATGCATGGGATTTCCTTGACTCAGGTGCAGAACCTTGCACTTGTCCTTCTTGAACTTCAAGCAGTTTACAGAAGCCCACTTCTGGAGCCTGTCAAGGTACCTCTGGATGGTATTCCTTTCCTCCTATGTGTTGACTTCACTACATAGTTTGGTGTCATCAGCAAACCTGCTGAGGCTACGCTCAATTCCACTGGCCATGTCACCAACAAAGATGATGAATAACACTGTTTCAAGTACTGACCGTTAAGGTTGTAACTAGATGATCTCTAAAGTTCCATTCTAGCCCAAACTATTCTCTGATTCTATCATTCTGTGATTTATCACTTCTTTAATATTTTTCCCACTTTTATCTAAATAGAAAAAGAAATGCCTTGTTATTAAGACATAACTAAGTTGGCCTCAGAACTTATATTGGTTTAAATTACATTTCAATTTACATCCAAGTGTTGTTTTAGAAGTCTAGTAATTGGTAGATGTTAATTTTTGAATGTTACCCTAAGTGACAGTGAATAATATCTAAAGATCATTTTCTTGTTTGCCTGGTTTTGTTTTTGATACCAGTAATAAGAGTGCTTCCTACAGGGGTGGGGGGAAAAAGCTGGAATTTACTGATTTTTATTATTGTTACTGCTGTTTAAAATGTTATGAAATATTGCCTGAATAACAACTCATTGCACTATAGGCTGTATAAAGTGAAACTCCACAGTCTATGGTATAGTATTTATTCAAAAAGGAATATGATAGAGGTCGGGAGGGACTTTACACAAGGGCTTGTAGTGAGAGGAAAAGGGGTAGTGGATCAAAACTCGAAGAGGGGAGATTTAGGTTAGAGATTTGGAGGAAATTCTCTAGTGCAAGGGTGGTGAGACACTGAAACAGGTTGCCCAGGGAAGTTGTGGTAGCTCAATTCCTTGAAGTGTTCAGGGCCAGGTTGGATGGGGCCCTGATCAGCTTGGTCTAGTGGGAGGTGTCCCTGCCTATGTAGAAAGGTTGGAACTAGGTGATCTTTAAGGTCCCTTCCAACTCAAACCAGTCTATAATTCTATGATGATTCTGTGGTTATCTTCATATCACATGGTAATTACATTTGTAGCACTTCAGAAACACTCAGTTGCCTTTCATGACACTATGACTCTGGGAAGAGTTCTGCACTTAGATCTATTACATTACATACTGTGAACCCTATGTGCTTGGTAATGTGATGAACCTATAAAACATTATTAGTCTGGTCAGTAAAGGAGCACTATTCTTTTTCCAACTATCATTTAAAACTTCTAGGAGATTTGAAATGTTTGTCCTTTCAGAAGCCATACCCTATTTGGCTATAATTGCATTAATGCTGTATGACTCTGTCTTTAATTACATTCAGAACCAGTTTTCCTAGAGCAGATACAAGACTCACTGGTCTGTAGTGCCCAGAATCATCTGTGGCTTTTTAATTTTATTTTTAACTTAAGTTAACTTCCCAATCTTTTGGAACAGTGTGTGGTTTATCAAGGATATATTGCTTATCTTCATTGCTACCTCTGCTATTTCACACTTCAGTTCCTTCAGAATTCTTGCATCAGCACCATCTGGTCCCAGTGATTTAGTGCCCTTGATTTTTTTTTTATTTTTTTTTTTAGTTGCTCAATAACATCTTTCTTGGACATATCAGGCTTTCTTAAGTCCACATATTATCTTACAAAAATTATCTTTGGATCAGGAAATTTTCTCATTGTCTTTCCCACTGAACACAAGTGTTGAAAACCACCTATCTTTTTTACTTTGCTTTGATTGCTTTGCTCATTACTTAGTAGTTCAAAGGACTGGCAATTGTTACACAATTTGTTTGCTGGATTCTGAAAAAGCCCAGGTCTCTATAGCATGAATTATTGTTGTTGTTGTTATTATTACTATTATAATCATTTTCCCTTTCAGAATCTACCAACTGAGGTGTGTTTTTGCACCTACTTTTTCAACCAAGTGTGTGCATAAATTTTCCTTAAAATTTCCAACTTAACTAAGTTTGAGCATATATGCATATGAGCAGTGGGATGGGGAGGGAAGTCTAGGGCAATGCCCTTGTATGGGCAATGCTAGATCTCTAAAGAACATCCTTGGTCTTTGATCTTTGTATTTCATATAGAGTGGAAGGGAGCTTCAAAGTTTTAGAAAAAGAAGTCAGCATTTTTTTTCCATCCAGCTTACCAGAAGGAAAACTATCCAATTTAACAGGATGTGATGTGATCAGCTTGAAAACCAACAGGAACCTGGTTGCTTCAGAGGTCACCTTGCCTCAAACTTTCTATTCCAAGCCCTTTGAAATATTTCTTGATGTGTTGCTGTCACTCATAGAAGGGAAGAAAACAAACAAGCAAACAAACAAAAAACCCAAACAAACAAACAAACAAACAAAATAAATATTTTCTTAGGGCTGCAAATAAATGCTTCAGTGACTTTGTACATTTACAGAAGAGGGCACCTAAATGTTGCAGAACTGCTTGTGTGTATCATTGTTTCCATAACAGTGCTAAGTATGCATATGATGGCAAGACAAGAAGCACAAGGTAAACTGCCAAGTTGTGGCTGAAATACAACCAGAACTGCTTACATACAGCCAGTACTGTTTGAGAAAGACTGAAGTGTTCAAACTGAAGATCCAGAGAGAGAATGGAAGGGTGAAAATAAATCAGGAGCATTAGGAGATACTAAATTGTTTACATGAAATTCTGACTGTGTTATTAAGGAAGGTTTTCTGTTCCAGTATGTTAATTGGGACTTTTAGAGTGTTAAACCATAAATTCTACTTCAAATAAATTCCTAGCTCCATATATCTTGTATGATTTCTTTTCCATAACAAGATTTTGAATGCCACATTTCTAAGCCTCATATCTTGCTTTGATCCAGCAATTTCTAGTTGTGCCTGCTTTGAAACACACTCTACATAATCACCTCTCAACCCCTGACTGCTGAGGTAACCCTCTGGTTCATCTCAGAAAGCTCCATCTTTCTCTGGTTGCTTCAGCTTCCATCATTACTGTCTTTTTATCTGCTTGCCCTACCCTGTCATTTTCTATGTGAACAGCTCCCCTCTCAGCTCCACTTTCTGGAGGCTTTGGGTGAATCAAAATGCAGTAGCTGAAATTCAGCAAATGGGTGACTTTCTCCCAATGATCAAGTTGCATCCTGCTAGAGGAACAAAGCCCACTAGAATGAGTGACCAATGAGTGGTACAGGCAGCAACAGCAAACTGTTGGGGTCCCAGGAACATTCTGTAGTTCATCTCAGACTCAGACTCACATAATTTGTTGAGAACTTTTCTCCTAAGCAATTATTTTTGACTGTAGGGTAGAAACTTTCCTAATACCTGAGAAATGTACTGACTATCGTAATTCATAGAGACACACTGTAAATATGCAGATTGCTTTCCTTTCATCATACTACTTTGCAAAAAGACACTGTGAAGAGGAGGTGGCTTTTTTCACAAGGAAGACATGAGTTTTCTAAAAGTGGATCACTATATTGTCCTGATATTTTACATTAATATAGCCCAAACTCAAGCCAAGCATATAAGAAACAATGGAGAGTGCTAGTGAACTGGGACAGTGTTGTTTTTTTTTTCATGTGGACATATGTTATTTCGCCTATTAACATGTATTAACACGTTGTCCACCGATGCTGTGATCCCATCACAAAAAGCCACCAAATTTCTCAGACACCATTTGCTCTTGGTGTAGTCATATTGATTGCCATCAACCACCTCTACCTTTTCCATGTGCCTCAGCAGAGACGAATGATCTTCACACAGAGGTGAGACTGACTGGCCTGTAGTTCCCCAGGTCTTCCTTTTTTCCCTCAGGTAAAAAGAAAATTGTAGCCACACTAATGGTGACTGCTGAAAAAAAATCCAATTATCTATCTCTTGAAACAAAATGTTTCACGTTCCCAGAGGAATTAACATTTTCTTAAACCCATATACTCTTCCCTTATATCCACAGTAGCTATTGCAGCACTTACTCAGCTCTACCAAAGTTTAATATAAAAGGTGATCTGAATCTGAATCAGATCCAGGCTTTCTACCTGAATATTGCAAATCCACCAGAATCAGCATCACTAATTTTTTAATAAAATAGATATTTTATGAAACCTGACAACATTAGTAGAGATTTTTTACAATTGTAGATTAAGCCTTTCACAGGGAATCACTAATGACAGTCAGGTTCAATAGAACAAAGATTTCATCTAATATTAGTTTCTGGCAAGTCAATTTGCAAGGTTATTTTTGCAGATTAAATTAGCTGTATTGGGAGGTCACCCTCTTGCTTCTAAATCAAGATAGACAGACAGATGCATAATAGCATAATGCTGTAGATGTATTATTAACTAATCTTTCACAATAAGGAAATTAGCTATCCACCATGAAAGGGTGAATAAAAGAAAAAGGAGGTTTATAACATAATAACTATCTCTGGGAAAACGTTGGTGAAAGGCCACCTGAATATCACTAAGTGTGCAACCTGTCTGTGTCTTAGCATTTAATCTCTGGAAAATGTAAGTTCTTAGCTAAGAGTCAGAGAAGCAAGTTACCACATTTTAAGCCTGACTTATCATCTATTCTGGGCTAGATCATGTAACTGTATTCTTAAAAATGTGGCTTTAGACTTTAGCCTACTGCCTCAACTAATCATAAGTTATCAGTTTGTTGGTAGCTGGACACTTCTGATGTAAAATCAAAGTAAGTAATTTGAATTTTAAGATCTTCCACCAAATTTAGACTGGTCCTTCACTTTTTCTTTATATTTATGTTTTAGATGTCTATTATACTTTACTTTTATGAAAGGCCATGGACACAAGTATGAAAGATACTATAAGCTGTGCACAAAGAATGAGAAAAAAAATCTGGAAAAAAAAGAAGAAGAAAAAGCAAGCAATTCAAGATAAAGACTAGTGATATCTTGAATTAAACAATCATAGATCAGGAAAATCCATGTTTGAATCTCTTTCCACTTGACTTTTGTCCAAAGACTAAGTATCTTGCAGGGACATCATTCTTTTACACTGAAACAACATAGTATTTTATGAAGAAAAAAGAAAAATCAAAAACCCTAGAACTTTTTGCAGCTAACTAAAGAACCTTTCAACCCCACTGTCCTTTGCAGTCGGGCTGAAGAAGTCATGCAAAAAACCCAGCAGGGCTACAGCAAGATTCCTTCCCTCACAGCTGTCTCCTCTGTGTAAGTGAAGGCACCTGTGAGCCCAGGATCAGTTCACCGCTATGATTAGGGTTAGGGTTCAGAGAGTGGCAAAGCCTAGAACTGCAGGGGTAGTGAGGCTGAAAGGGTCTTTTGTTACTCTAAATCTGTATAGCTCCAATGTTTTCAGCAGAGAAGCACTCTAAGTCCAAGAGCTGAGTCTCTGTTTCTGGTTTGTTGGGTTTTTTTTCTGTATAAAGAGCTAGGTTTTTTGGTTTTTTTTTAAGTTATAACTTCCAGTATCCGTGACCATTGAGTAGAGGGAAATTGACTTAAAAGCAAATTCAAATGTTTTCATAGACTTGGTATAAAAAATTATAAAGTCACTTTTACAGATAGCTTTTGGGGAAAGGCTTATTATAATTAACTGTTATTTTCTCACTAAGTGACAAGATAAATTTTGGGAGTAATCAATTTGCCCTCAAATTATCATGACAGTGTATCTGGCCTCCAGCAAGTTCACATATCGTCTAGAAATAGATCCTGTGGGACAGATGGATCTATAATACAGTAAGCACCCTGCAAGGTGGAGAGGTGTTAAAATCTCTTTGAAATTAGTAAAGCTGATGAAAAAGGGTATTATTATCCATGCTCTGCAGATGTGCCACTGAAACATAGTGTGTCTTTTGCCTAAGGTCAGCTCTCAATTATTTTTTTTAAATTTAGTTATTATTTAGATGCACTAGCAACATTAAACACCCATAGAGAAGCATGAACACTGTTATTCATCTAATGCATTTATTACCATGAGATCGTCGTCTATGGCTGGAAACCAAAGGCACTGTGTTAGTAAAATTAAAGATGATAATAAATGCCATGTTTTTTCCTCTCATTTGTGTTTCCTTGAAAAGTGCAAATGATGGGAAAGATATTTTTTTTTGTAAGTATGTCTAGTTAGCAATTTTGTCTTCTCTGATACTTGCCTACCTCTCAGTACAGATCATTGCTGGGGCTCCTTTCCTACATCTTTCAACTGACTTATTCAGAAGACTTTCTCTGATGGTGTGACAGAAGACACCTCTCTAATACTGTGCTATCTTCTTTAATGGCTATGAGTGCCATGTGACTGCTGACCCAGACTGGTAGGTAGTGAGTAATGGATTGCTTTATTTTTGGAGCAAATGTGCATAATGGCTGTGTTCCTCTTTCTAATGGCAAAATCAGGAGGGAATTGTAACCTTTATAATAGCAAATATGGTATCTGCTAATTTGCTAGTTGTAAGTTGTAACAAATAAACATACAGAGCTTTGACTTGTTTTTGAAACAAACAGTAAATGTTTTTTAGACAGTCTTAGGCACTGACAGCTGACCACTGCAGGAAAAACTTAAGCATCAAATTGGTGAAAGTAACAGGAAAAACGAGGGAGCAAAAACAAGGAAAGGTAATGAACAAGATTTTTAAGCAGTGGTTAGTCAATTATATCCTTAATCCTTTTTTTAATTTTTTTTTTTTTTTTTTTTTTTTTTTTTTTTTTACTTCTCAATTTCCTGTTTAAAAGGCAAGTTTTCCTTTACTGCTTCTACCTAATTTTTGTGTTGTATCTCCTATCAAATATGTCTCACATATTTCAGTTCTCATTCCTTTCATTATCTTCTTGTTCACTGAGCTGTTCTCCTTATTAATTATCTGCTTTCAGTTTTCTTTCATGCAGTTTTATCTTGAATTCATCTTTACAGTCTTCTGTCATGTCACTTCCCTGTTGTTTAATTCTTACCCCTTTCAGTACAGGCTAAAACAACATTTACCTTGAGTTCACTGAGCTTTGGAAGGGCCTTCAGTTATTTTTAAGGCTTTATATGCTACGCGAAAGCTATTTGATTACTGTAATTTCCCTTGGAAAATGGCATGAGTGGTTCATGCTGATCTTAGGAAAAAAATCTTTCATCTATGATATATAGAAGATTTACTGTATCAGCTCTATGAAGTTTTGATGGGTTTGAGAATTATTTTCCCCCCTTTTATTTTTTGTGAGGTCTAGAACATTAATAATAATAATAATATTTCCAGCAATCCAAAATAAAAAATAGTGACTGGAACCCATGTTGCAAAGTTCCTCTCTACCTTACTGCTGTTATTCTGGCATTCCAAAAGCAAGAATAGGCTTATGCGACCAGAGAGCCTTATGGACACCCCTATTAATGCTAATGTACTAATACATGAGCCATCAGTAATGCTTTTGCTAGTAGTAAATCTGTTTAGACTTCTGTGCACTACTTGAATCTGCACTGTCTAATCTCTAGTCTTTTCTGTGAAAAACAGCCTTTCTAAAAAAAAAAATAATCAAGAGAACGTACTGTCCACTCATTTCCCTTAAGGAAACTGAACAAATGTGAATGGCAGAAAGGAACCCATGTTCTCAGGGAAGATGCATATACTTGTCCTCTTTTCCTTTAAAGTTTTAGCACATTTTAATGACTTAGGAGAAGCAGCAAAGCAGCCTAGTAGTACAGCTGGGATTAGGATACAGATCTTTTGAGTTTCAATCCAGTACCTATCTACCTTGAACAAAACAGAGAAATGAAGTCTCATGTACACTAAATTGAAATCTCTTCCTTGATCTATCTGGAAATAGCAAGCTAAGACAGTAGCTGGGTAATCCTCTGTCAAAAAGAAAACTTATCACTTTACACATTGACGGACACACAAATATATATGCATAAGCACTGAACAGTTAAACTGCTATCAAACAGCAGGACTTAGATTTAAGGCCTAACTTTAAAACTGATTTGTCTTGAATGTCTGGATTTTAAGTAGAACCAAGTGAGAGGCAGATTGCCATAAAAAAAATACTAACAAAAAAAATTATATCTGCAAGTAAGCAAATTGGATGTTAATTACATCTTTTTCCCCAGCTCTAGTCATGAGTCTTAACTTAGGCTTGGATGAATATCAAAGGCTAATCATCATTTTACTACTTCAACATCTTCTTCAAAGCAGTAACAAAAATTGACCAAGGATGAATAGAATTTAAATTTTTATTTAGTAATAATATATCTGTATTCACCTTTCCCACTGGCAGATAAAATATGATCTACTGCTACTTTATTACTTCAACTTTAGTGTAGCCCCTATTTATTTTGTTCCATTGAAGCAAACAGTTCTGCATACTCCTGAATTGAAAACATGGCTGCAGTCCCACTAAATTAGTGAGATAATCCACACACTTAAGCATATACAGTAGTGTTTGCATGACAAGAACTAGAAGCTCAAATTTAAAAGAAGTTATCAGTTGGAGTGTTAGCTACATTAGTAAATTCCTCATTTGACAGCACTGGTTTATAGAAGTAATCTAAATCCATCAACAGCTTTGTTTGCATAATCTGCTCAATAGGACAGAACAATAATAGTAAGTGGAAATTATTCCCTGCCCTGGCCCCAAACTTATGGCAGTTTCCTGGCTAAGGAAAATGAACTACGAAACTTTATCCCTAAGATTTTAAGTTAAATATGTTTAATGAGTGAAAACTACTAGGTGGATAGATGATGGTAGAGCAGTAGATGTGGTTTATCTTGATTTCAGTAAAGGATTTGACACCATCTCCCACAGCATCCTTGTAGATAAGCTGATCAAGTATGGGTTTGGTGATCAGGTAGTGAGATGGATCAGGAACTGGTTGAAAGGAAGGAGCCAGAGAGTTGTAGTCAATGGGGCAGAATCTGGTTGGAGGTGTGTGACTAGTGGAGTCCCTCAGGCGTCAGTACTGGGACCGGTGTTGTTCAACATCTTCATTAACGACCTGGATGAGGGTATAGAATGTACCCTCAGCAAGTTTGCTGATGACACTAAGCTGGGAGGAGTGGCTGACACACCAGAAGGCTGTGCTGCCATTCAGAGAGACTTAGATAGGCTGGAGAGTTGGGCGGAACTGGTTGAAAGGAAGGAGTCAGAGAGTTGTAGTCAATGGGGTAGAATCTGGTTGGAGGTGTGTTACTAGTGGAGTCCCACAAGGGTCGGTGCTGGGACCGGTGTTGTTCAACATCTTCATCAACGACCTGGATGAGGGTATAGAATGTACCCTTAGCAAGTTTGCTGATGACACTAAGCTGGGAGGAGTGGCTGACACACCAGAAGGCTGTGCTGCCATTCAGAGAGACTTAGATAGGGTGGAGCATTGGGCGGGGAGAAACATGATGAAATTCAACAAGGGGAAGTGCAGAGTTTTACATTTGGGGAAGAACAACACCATGTCCCAGTACAGGTTGGGGGCTGAACTGCTGGAGAGTAGTGTAGGTGAAAGAGACCTGGGGGTCCTGGTAGACAGGAGGATGACCATGAGCCAGCAATGTGCCCTTGTGGCTAGGAAGGCCAATGGCATCCTGGGGTGCATTAGAAAGGGTGTGGTTAGTAGGTCAAGAGAGGTTCTCCTGCCCCTCTATTCTGCATTGGTGAGGCCGCATCTGGAGTATTGTGTCCAGTTATGGGCCCCTCAGTTCAAGAAGGACAGGGAACTGCTTGAAAGAGTCCAGCACAGAGCTACAAAGATGATTAAGGGAGTGGAACATCTTCCTTATGAGGAAAGGCTGAGGGAGCTGGGTCTCTTTAGCTTGGAGAAAAGGAGACTGAGGGGTGACCTCATCAATGTTTACAAATATGTAAGGGGTGAGTGTCAGGGAGATGGAGTTAGGCTTTTCTCAGTGATGACCAGTGATAGGACAAGGGGTAATGGGTGTAAATTGGAGCATAGGAGGTTTAAGGTGAATATCCGAAAAAATTTTTTTACTGTGAGAGTGACAGAGCCCTGGAACAGGCTGCCCAGGGAGGTTGTGGAGTCTCCTTCACTGGAGACATTCAAAACCCACCTGGATGAGTTCCTGTGTGATGTACTCTAGGTGACCCTGCTCTGGCAGGGGGGGTGGACTAGATGATCTTTCGAGGTCCCTTCCAACCCCTAAGATTCTATGATTCTATGATTCAGTGTTTTCTCCCTCCTAATTTCCTTCATGGCTTTATTCTCCATGAAAACAAGAGAAACTATAGTTGTGAGTCATAGCTGGGAATGGGACAGCCTAAGTAGGAGGCTCACGATATTGCCAAGTGATAGTACAGCAGAGAGGAAAAATGAATTACGGGTAATAATATGCCTTTTCTAAGTACTTGTTCCACCTTCAGTGTTGTGGTACCCTTCACTTATCAATAGACTTTTAATGATGATACAGGTTATTGATTTGTCAAAACCATTCTGTGAACAGTGATGTTTTATTCAGTAGAAAAACAAACAAAATAAAAAATTCCTTCTAAGTCAGACTTGTATCAGCAACTCCATAAAACACTAAACTCAGATGAAGCACAAAATTGCAAATATTAACTTCTCCATCAGCTGATATATGCAATGTGCATAATTTTAAGAGCTATAGCCAGTCCAGAAATGCTAATATTACCTTAGACCAAATAGAATGTCAATACCTGCACTTCTAACAATAATAGTTTACTTCAACTTTCAATCACGTCAGTCTCATTGTCCTTGCTAAGGTATTTTAGGGTTTGATCCAATAACGGGAGTCGTACCTTATACTTAGCTTCCTATTGCCCAGCCTCAGTGTAATCACTCCTAGATCCTCCTTGTTCACTCCCCAAGTTTATAGTCTCCCCACGACACCAACATCTTTCTTCAGTTTTTCTGTGCCAAAAAGCTGGCATGAATAATATTCTGAACACCCACGAATTCAATTATTCACTGAAACAGCCCACAGACAGAGAAGTGTTTATATCATAGTTTTACAAAAAGAGGAATTGATGAAGAAACATGAAGTGTCTTGTCCAGAACAACAGAGCTGTCAGTGTTAGTGCCAAGGTTGGATTTATTCATGATTCATATGCTTGTTCTCTAAACACAAGAAGATATCACTCAAGGTCTGTGAGAACTCTAGCTGCAAACAATAAAACCAGTTTCTGCAGTGTCTCATAATATCCTAAAATCTTTGGATGTTTAGAAACACAGTGGAGCATGGACTAGAAGGTAGGTATGAAAGCCATGGTTAAGTCATAAAAAGGGACAGATGCTCATGTAAAAACTTAGGTTTTGAAACTGAAGAAGCATAATGCATAAGCATTTAAGGCTCCACTGAAATCTTCAGGTCCAAAAAAAAAGCCATTCAAAGGACAGTGAAACAAAACAAAACAAAATCTTCTAAAAGCATTTGGCTTTTGGATTTGGCAGCTGGCGTGGCTTTAATGACAGCATTATCCTGGACATTCACAAGGACAAAGCAAGTGATCTAATACTGTGTCTTCCTTCTTCAAAATTATCATAGTTCAGCTATTTCTGCTTCTGTCTTCAGACTATATCCATTTTTTAGTTAATTCTACTCCATGTCTTGTTTCCAGTCTTCTCTTTAAATGACATAGGTTTTTATATTGTACCTATCCTAGCTGTCTTCCACAGATTTTAAATCTCTTCAAGTTTTACACTGATCTTATTTGAACTCACCATTTCCATTGTTCACTTAGAACTGCATCAGTGTTGCAAATTATTTTCTCCTGTCTGCTTCAATTTTTGGGCTTAAATCACATCAGTTTTACATCAACTTTTTAATCACTCTTATCCCAAACATCTATTTCTACTTGCTTTAAATCACATCAACTTTTGTATTGTAATTTATATAACCATCTGCTATTACTTATTCTTGGCATATTGACTTTAAAAGGTTTTCCAATTTGTATATTTATTATGCTTGCAGTACCTATGTAATATGCTAAATTCAAAAATAAACTGAAAATTATTTTCAATATGGAAATATGGTAGATGGCAACACATAATTCTAAGAATAGAATGTTTTTCCTTAACAAAGTACCTAAACCAAATCTTCTAAAATTCATGGGAGTCTTTCCAAGCAGCATTTAGGAAAAATGCAAAGAAAGTTTTTTAAAAGAAATATACTCCCATGCTATTAGATTCAGATGCATTTTCACAGGAAAGATCAAATATGAGATAAATTCAGGATAGCAGTTAAAACTTAAAATAGACATAAATTATAGACTGATGAAATTTTAGTAACACCTGTTTTTAAATGACAAGATAAGTAATGTAAGCAAATGTAGCTTACTGAGCTGATCTGAAAAATGGAAAGAAAGACTACATTTGGCTTTGACTTAGTCAGAAAGGTAGAAAAGAGTCAACAAACTCTACTACAGCTACTTCCCAGGAAAGAAATATATATGCCTTTTTTCTTGTTCTGAAGACAAGGAATGTAGGGCCAGAACTGGTGCCATGCCAAGTGTCCTACTGATTTTAGTGCCTCTGGATTTTCAGCCATTTACTACCTTCTATATTTTTTGCATTTTGCAAGTTAAATGTAGATATGTTTGAATCTTATTATTCAGCTACACAGGCAAATGGATTGAGATGCAGGCTACATGCTCTCAGTGAGGCATCTTTCCTCTGTTTTACTGAATTAGGTATCAGGTTGGGTGTCCTGATAAATACAGATCATAGAATCATGGAATGATTGGGGTTGGAAGGGACCTTAAAGATCATCTAGTTCCAATCCCTCTGCATGGGCAGGGACACTTCCCACTAGATCAGGTTGCTCAATGCCCCAAACAGTCTGGCCTCGAACATCTAGTTGCGCCCAGTTCCCTTCATAACCAATGGAAAGAAAATAGCATGTCATGAGTATCTCATCAGGTTAATGACAACCTCAAATCATCTCTTCCTCTGTGAAAAAAAAAGTAGTGACTAAACAAATCCTAAGGCAATTAGTTCAGTCATAAATATTTCCATCATCAATATTGTCAACAAGGCAAGAGGGAGCCCAGCCATTGTATGTAAAGTGCAATGCAACAAATTTCCATGGAAAATGAGAATTTCTATTGTCTTCTACTGTAGACTGGTGTGAAAACTTGGCTGCTAGTTTGTGTTGACCACAGATCTTCAGTTACATAATTTTGATACATTAGTGTTGAAGAACTATCAACTTCCATACAGAAGAATCTTCAGGTAAATTCTAAGGTATTAAATAGAAGATTACAGAATATTCTAAAAATGAAAAATAAAGCAACAAAAAATCTTTAGTTTTGAAATTAATCTGTTGATCTTAAGTCAAAACAGACTTCCAAGCGTGGGATTGCTCCGAAGTTGCACAGGCCATGACATTTGCTGTCTCTGCCAGATGTGTAGTAGATACTTCCTTTGCTTCTCTCAGTTACATGGATCTGATTTTTTGGTCTCCCTAAAGCACTCCCATCACAATTTCTAATTCCCTAACTGATACGAATATTAATCTATACACAAATATTCAGTTTCAATGCTCACAAACTTAATATATAAACTATTTTTTTTTTAAACAGATATGTCCAGAGATCTGTTAAAAAACAAAACAAAAAGCCAAAATGTGTGAATTACAACTGTTGCACTTATTTGTGTGTCAGAAAGTCCTTAGTGTCTTGAAAGGTAATATGGTATGTTTTAAAACTATCCAGTTGAGATGAGAGTTTTAGCGTAAAAATATAACAATAACTGAATCTACACGTTTGTTGCCTAGTGTATACAACGAAGTGTAAGAAATCCACGAAATATGACTAATCATTACAATGCTTCCAATCAGCAATATGAAAATTTTAATAATAAGATTTTGTCAGGGACTGAAAATAACTTTAGTGATGCGGAAAGTTCCTTGAGTCCAGTAAGTTTTCTTAGGGGGAAACAGATTCGTCTATAAGCCTGTCTCCTTGGGTGGTATGAAAAATGAAGGTTTTGTTTTCTAAGTTAGATGGGAAAAAAGATACGGAGAGAAAAGATTATCAGGGCAGCTTCTTTGTCCTTTTAATGCAAGAATAACTCCTAATTCTGTTTGTTCCTTCTCCAGCCTTGCAGCTCTTCCCTAGGAAGAGGAAAATGTTATCAAAAGACTTTTAAATGGCTTCCTCCTCCAACATTCCTGGATCAGAGATGAAGATCCTGTTGTAAACAATCACTCCTTCTGCCCCTGATTGTAGGAGATAAGATAAAAAATTCAGTGAGGAACAAAAGTGAATTTGTTGCTAACCAGCTCATGTAAAAATGATTGACGCAGGACCTACCAAAAAAAGTGGAATCTGTGAAGTAAGTAATAAAGCTGGGAAAATTTGAGAACGGGACAGCTTAACTGATGAAAGGAAAAGGAATGATGGTCTGAGGGGACAGGACTAATTTGGAGGAACTAATTCAAGAGGTCTAATTCCAGTGTATTGGTTTGAATAGAGGTAGGAACTAAACATTCTTCAGCGCTGTTAGGGGGATAAGGCAGCGACCAAAGTAATCTTTCTGACATGTTGAAGGCAAATTGTATTATTATACATTATGATCTTAAAATAAATTATAGCACACATTTAATTAGTAGCAGAACTAATGAAGCAAGGTTTCCTATAACTTATTTTTACATGTCTGTATCATCCTACTGTAGCATCCATAAGACATTTCCTGCATTACCTGCACACAATATCAAGCTCTTCTCCATGTGATGCATTCATTTCCTCTCCATTTACCTGCTCTTCTCCTCCTTAGCATCCTGAGCATATCTGCTATATAGCCATCTGCTTTCTGTGACCTATTATTAACAGATGAGTAAAACCTGACATCTGTTATAGCTGCTCCTGACCCACATGTGGTGATTGACCACCAGTCTATGACAATTAGGTCAAACTGGACAAGTAAGAACTGAGTCCATCCTATAGCTTTTTTCTTTTTCTTCTTTTTTTTTTTTTTTTTTTTTCAGTTGAGAAGTTGTTGTATTTCTCTTTTCTGTTTGATTCAGCTAAAGATTTTCACAAAAGTTGTAGGAACTTCAGAAGAGATTGTGAAGGTAAGCTTAAAACTGCAGTTCCATTTTAGACACACTAACTCTGGCAGATCTGGCAAGTTCTAAATAAGTATGTTGCCTTCTGCAGTGGCTGCTGGACACCAAATGAGATTACTTGGTGACATGATACCTATGTTTAAGTCCCTTGAAAATACAAGCGTAGGATGATATGGGAGGCCCCATGACCATAAAAAACTTATGAGGGATCAACCACTTCTTGTCAGAGGGATGCTGTGGTGAGAGATGGGTAAAGTAAAATTTAAGGAGTAACAGAACAAAGAACAATTAACCAATATAAACTAAACAACCTACAGATAACTAATTTGTGTTTGTGTAAACTTGCAGACCAAGAATGAGCAAGCTGTAAAGTGTATGAGGAAAAAAAAAAAAAAATGTTCTCAAGCAAATTGTAGAGGAAAGAAGAGGAAATTGCCAAGATCAGTATCACAGTCTCAACAGACTGAGGATACCCTCCACAATCCCCTGCCTTCTGCACCCAAATTGAAACCCCTTCTTTGGACTCAAAAGGGCACTACACTGGAAGAAGGTAAGTAGTGTATCTATCATTTTAACTGCATAAAATTTGAAATATAGTTGTTAGTAACCAGAGTAGCAAGAATTCTTTGATTAGTCTGTTATGTCTTTAATTACACTGAAGACATAGTCTTGATTTTGAATTTACAGTGCTTTTTTTAAAATCCATAACATACTTTTAAATGGATGAGACCAGTGGCAAATCAAGCAACCTACTTGGATGCAAGAAACTGATAGTGGAAAGATACTATACTCTTCCAGTGTAAAAAAGAAACGAAACAAAACAAAACACACTTCGACTTGAATGAGAAGTGTTTGGAAGGACATCTTAATCTTAACTAATCAGATAATTTTGGAGGTGGGAGTGAGATATGAAAACTATTTTGTGAATTGGTGTGCCATAGCCTTTTGACCAGAGAAAGACAAAGACTCTCCAGATCTAATCTTGAATAGAAGACTTGCTAAAGAAGGCTGAGGTTCTCATGTGCAAAGACAGGAAATGGAAAACTCTGAATAAAATACAAGCAAGCTTTGTTTTATCTTCACAGTAAGTTTCCTCATTTTTCAATATCTATTGGTGATTTTGTCTGGAAAAAGCATATTTATTATAAAAGTGCGCGTAACTTGTTCAGTTACCACACTTACTCTCCAGATGTGTGACGGAATTATCATAGAATCATAGAATCTTAGGGGCTGGAAGGTACCTCGAGAGATCATCTAGTCCAACCCCCCTGCCAGAGCAGGGTCACCTAGAGCACATCACACAGGAACTCATCCAGGTGGGTTTTGAATGTCTCCAGTGAGGGAGACTCCACAACCTCCCTGGGCAGCCTGTTCCAGTGCTCTGTCACTCTCACAGTGAAAACATTTTTTCGGATATTCACCTTGAACCTCCTATGCTCCAATTTACACCCATTACCCCTTGTCCTATCACTGGTCATCACCGAGAAAAGCCTAACTCCGTCCCCCTGACACTCACCCCTTACATATTTGTAAACATTGATGAGGTCACCCCTCAGTCTCCTTTTCTCCAAGCTAAAGAGACCCAGCTCCCTCAGCCTTTCCTCATAAGGGAGATGTTCCACTCCCCTAATCATCTTCGTAGCTCTGCGCTGGACTCTTTCGAGCAGTTCCCTGTCCTTTTTGAACTGAGGGGCCCAGAACTGGACACAATACTCCAGATGTGGCCTCACCAATGCAGAATAGAGGGGGAGGAGAACCTCTCTTGACCTACTAACCACACCCTTTCTAATGCACCCCAGGATGCCATTGGCCTTCTTGGCCACAAGGGCACATTGCTGGCTCATGGTCATCCTCCTGTCTACCAGGACCCCCAGGTCTCTTTCACCTACACTACTCTCCAGCAGTTCAGCCCCCAACCTGTACTGGGACATGGTGTTGTTCTTCCCCAAATGTAAAACTCTGCACTTCCCCTTGTTGAATTTCATCATGTTTCTCCCCGCCCAACTCTCCAACCTATCTAAGTCTCTCTGAATGGCAGCACAGCCTTCTGGTGTGTCAGCCACTCCTCCCAGCTTAGTGTCATCAGCAAACTTGCTGAGGGTACATTCTATACCCTCATCCAGGTCGTTGATGAAGATGTTGAACAACACCGGTCCCAGTACCGACCCCTGTGGGACTCCACTAGTCACACACCTCCAACCAGATTCTGCCCCATTGACTACAACTCTCTGACTCCTTCCTTTCAACCAGTTCCTAATCCACCTCACTTCCTGATCACCAAACCCATACCTGATCAACTTTTCTACAAGGATGCTGTGGGAGACGGTGTCAAATGCTTTACTGAAATCAAGATAAACCACATCTACCGCTCTACCATCATCTATCCACCTAGTAATTTCCTCATAGAAGGCTATGAGGTTAGTCAAACATGATTTACCCTTGATAAAACCATGCTGACTGCTCTTGATGACCCCCATGTCCTTGATGTGCCTGGAGATAGTGACAAGAACAAGTTGTTCCATCACCTTTCCAGGGATGGAGGTGAGGCTGACCGGTCTATAGTTACCCGGGTCCTCCTTCTTGCCCTTCTTGTAGACTGGAGTGACATTTGCTATCCTCCAGTCCTCAGGCACCTCACCTGTTGCCCATGATTTACTGAAGATGATGGAGAGTGGCCTAGCAATGACCTCCGCCAGCTCCCTCAGCACCCTTGGGTGCATTCCATCTGGACCCATTGATTTATGGATGTCCAGATTACTCAACTGATCCCTAACCCAATCTTCATCTACCATGTCAAACTCTTCCTCTATCTTGACCTCTTCTGGGGCTATATGAATCTGGGGCTCATAGGGAGACCCTGCAGGAGTGAAGACAGAGGCAAAGAAGGCATTCAGCACCTCTGCCTTCTTTATATCCTCTGTCACCAGGGCTCCCACCTCATTCCTCAATGGGCCAATATTGCCTCTATTGCTAGTTTTGCTAGCTATGTACTTGAAAAAGCCCTTTCTATTATCCTTAACCTGACTTGCAAGGTTAAGTTCCAAGGAGGCCTTAGCTTTCCTAATTGCCTCCCTACATCCTCTGACAACAGTCCTATATTCCTCCCAAGTGACCAGCCCCTCCTTCCATGATCTATAGATTTTCCTTTTCCACTTAAGTTTGCCCAGTAGTTCCTTCTTTAACCATGCAGGTCTCCTAGCACCCTTACTAGATTTCCTAACCATTGGGACACTCTGATCCTGTGCTTGCAAGAAGTGGTCCTTGAATGTTGACCAGCTATCTTGAGCTCCTTTATTTTCTAGCACCCTGTCCCATGGGATTTCCCTTAATAGATGATTGAGGAGACCAAAGTTTGCCCTGTGGAAGTCCAGGGTTCTGGTCCTGCTGGGTATTTTGTTCCTTCCACACAGGATCCTGAACTCCACCATCTCATGATCACTGCAGCCAAGGCTGCCATTGACCACCACTGCTTCAACAAGGCCCTCCTTGCTGGTTAGTACAAGATCCAGCAGCGCTCCTCTTCTAGTCGGCTTGTCCACCATTTGCATTAAGAAGTTATCATCAATGCATTGGAGGAACCTCCTAGACTGTGAAAGGCTGGCTGTGTGAGTCTTCCAGCAGATATCAGGGTAGTTGAAATCTCCCATGAGGACCAGCGACTGTAGTTGTGAGGCTGCTTTCAGTTGCTTGTAGAAAGCCTCATCAACCTCCTCACCTTGATCAGGAGGTCTGTAGTAGACCCCCACAACTGTGTCACCCGCACCTGCTTGCCCCTTAATTCTTACCCACAGAATTTCAACATGCCCCTCATCAGCCCCTGCATGAAACTCAATACATTCTAGTTGCTCTCTCACATAAAGAGCAACCCCACCACCTCGCTTCCCTGCCCTATCTTTCCTAAAAAGCACATAACCATCCATGGCCACATTCCAGTCATGTGAGCTGTCCCACCATGTCTCTGTTATTGCTACTAGATCATAACCCTTAGCCCGCACACAAACCTCTAACTCCTCTTGCTTGTTCCCCATGCTGCGTGCATTAGCATACAGGCATTTCAGGAAACGAACAGAGCACACTGGTGGGACTAAATCCTCCTTGGACGACCTGACTTTGGGCCATGGTGTGTTCCTCTTGTGCTTGTCCCTAACAGGCCTGGTTTTCTCCCCTTCCCCCTTCACATCTAGTTTAAAGCTCTATCAATGAGCCCTGCCAAGTCCTGCCCCAAAAGCCTCTTCCCCCTCTGGGACAGGTGCATCCCTCCTGCCACCATCAGTCCAGGTGCCTCATATAGCATCCCATGATCAAAAAAACCAAAACCCTGGCTATGGCACCAATCTCTTAACCATTCGTTGACCTGCAAACTCTTCCTATATACCTCCCTACCCATTCTTGCAGGAGGGATGGAGGCAAACACTACTTGCGCTCCAGACCCCCTAACTAGCTGTCCCAGGGCCCTGAAGTCTCTCTTCATTGCCCTTACATTTCTTGTAATAATTTCATCACTGCCAACCTGAAAAATCAGCAGCGGGTAGTAATCGGAAGAATTCACAAGATTGGGGAGTTTCCTTTTAACATCCCTAATCCGAGCCCCAGGGAGGCAACAGACCTCCCTGTGAGATGGGTCCGGCCGACAAATGGGCCCTTCTGTCCCCCTCAGAAGGGAGTCACCCACCACAATTACTCTCCTTTCCTTCTTGATTGAAGAAGTCCTAAGGACTCGAGGTGACTGACGAGTCCTAGGCACTTCACTAGGTAAGTTTACCCCTCCAACTTCATTTTCCTGTTCCTGAATTTCCAACGCCTCGTACCTATTCTTCAAGGGCAACTGAGAGGGTGGAAGGGGTTGGGAGGATTTTTTCTTGCCTCTTCGAGGTCGGACCTCCTTCCATTCCTTAATATCTCTTAAGTCCTCTCCATCTGCCTGGTGACAGGAGGGGAGAGGATCCGTCACTTGCCCAACGTCTTCTATCTGCCCCTGCCTCAGGGTTTGACTCCACCAATCTATTTCACTTTCACATTCTCTAATGGCCCTCAGTCTTGCAACCTCCTCTGTCAGCTCAACCACCTGCCTGAGGAGATCATTTACTTGCTCACACCGCACACATGCGCTGTCACTGGTTCCCTCTGATACCAGTGCCAGACTCAGGCATTCACTGCAGCCAGAGACCTGCACTGCTGCGTGCCTGCTTGGGAGCTCCGTCTGAGTCCCCACATTCTTTTTCACAGTGGTTTTTGGCCGTGTTGCGACCATGATCAATCTAGTTACTAGTCTGCTTTTCCTAGGATGAGAAGGCACCAGCTGCTCCCTGCCTGCCCTCGCGCAGCTCTCTGCCTCTCCGCCTGCCCTCGCGCCTGCCACGTGTCTCCCCTCCGGAGGCCGCTGCCGCTCTCTCTTCTGCGCTGCCGCGTGCTCAGATGAGGCTGCCAAATGGCCGCTTTTTAACCCTTGCCGCCGTTCACAGCCACACCCCCTGCCACGTCAGCCTTCCTCTCCCTCGCAGGCTTCCCGCTCAGACTCGGGTCTCCTGGCTCTGCCCCGGCTTCACCGTCTCTGGGAAGCCCGGCTCCCTCTCAAATCCTCAGTAGATTTAAAGGAACAGCTCTCACCGCTGCCGGTGCTGCTGCCGCTCTCTCTTCTGCGCTGCCGCGTGCTCCAATTGCCAATTGCCAATGTATATTCCATAACTCAGATGGATTTACATCTTTGAACAGAGCAGATTTCAATTTTGTAACTATAAATATTCCTTTACACTGAATTAATTCCTAATTCCACAAATGTTTCCATAAGTTTCAGCTGAGACTATTCACTATCTTGTGTGACAGACCATTATCTGTCTAGAAGCAGCTTTGCTAATTAGGCTGAGCTAGCTATAGAAGCAGTTATTTTTATTGCTGTGATTATATACTCTTTAGGAATGACAAAACAATCAAACTTTCTTCAAAATTTAAAAAGTTAAACTCCTTAACAGCTGAGAGATGTGCAGGCATTTGACATCCACACCTTATACACAGGAAGGGCAGTTTCAAAACATCTAAATCCTGACAGCAAAAAATATCAGCAGAATGTACTGCAAAGAGTTTTACTTTATTATTAGATACATGGAACAAATGACATAATAGATTGATCCTACTTTTGTGAATAACTTAGAAATGATTCAGTCATCAATCATGATGTTCAGAAAAGCTAAATTTGTACATTTTCTTTTACAATTTAGAGACAGGTTTTATCTTGTTATTTTTAATCACATCTCTACTTTGGTTACAGTTTAAAATCTGTCATCCAGAAATCCCTGAAGTTTAGAGTGTTTCTTAGTTTGCTGAAAATACTTTTGCCTTTGGCTGCCCTTAGGGTTGAGGCTACAAGAGCACAGGGAAGTATGCCAAGGTCTTGGATGGAAGCAGAAAGAACTCCACTGGGACTGCAGTAAGTTGGCACTTTTTCCTTGAAGGAAGGCAAATAATCATTAGAGTGTTTGAATACTGAGAAAAAAAATTCCCCATATTCAGTGAGGAAAAATAATAAAAAAGAAAGTACTCATGTTGCTTTCAAGCGCTGATACTCTACACGAGTGAAAATGTTCATCTCTATAAATTAAAATTTAAGAATGTAATCTATGAACTCTTTATAACAACTTTCCTTGAAAGAAAAGAAAATAAGTTCCTCCAAACTTCCTGGTTATACTCGCTTCTAGATTTAGTAGTAAATTTTATTCAGGAACTTTAAAATTTGCTCATGAAGCAATTTTTCTACCCTATTTTCCTCTCCTTGTCCATGCCCTTGTTTGCAAAAAAAGATCAGAGTCCAAAAGGTAAACGAAACATTATTTTGTTCAGATTTATAACATATGAGTAGATCTATATACATTGTGCATCTGTGTCACAGTTTGACTCAGGTCCAACAACAATGCTCTCGATCCCCCCTCCCCCCAACCCAGGTAGGGAAGGAGAGAGAGAAAAAGAGAGAGACTTGGCTGGATTGAAAACTAAACTACACAGCTTTAATTAAAACACTAATGAATGATACAAGAAAATATATACAATTATATACAGATAGATTCAGGTATGGGCAAAAGCCTCTCGCCTCCCCCCACCCCAGCAACTCCCACAGCACTTCCCTGAGCTGGGAAGAGTCCCGAGGAATCCCGGAGCTGCTGCTGGAGAAAGCAGAGAGTTATGGGGGTCAGGAGATCTCGAGCCTAAGAGTCGACGGTGATGGATGAGCAGAGTCCTCCCCGGACGCCGGCCATGGACGGAAGAGAAGGGGAGAAGAAGAAGGAAGGAAGTTGTCTTCTGTGGTCTCTGACCTTCCTTTGAGCTTACGTAGATATATGGAATGGAATATCTTTGGCCAATTTTGCTGTCCATCTAACTCAGCCTCCTACGGGGGGGTCACAGATCTCCCCGTAGTGTCTGAGCTGGCAGAGTGCAGGTGCGGCCTTGAAGCCTCAGTAGTTAGAAAAACATTCCACTGTCTTATCAGCCTAGCAGAACACACTGTTGCTAGTTACAAGAAAGCTTGCTGAAGGAAAAAAAAATCAGTAAAAAGAAAAATTGGCTTCATCCTGGCTCAAACCAGGACAATCTGGAACATTATTGTACATTATTATTAGTGAACACTACTCTACATTGAGTAATCTGAAGTGTGTTAGTCACTTTGCAGAGCAGCAGCTGAGATTGTGTCCATTTTCTGTGTTACATACACCTCTGTTTTCTGTCTGACACAGTTCAGATGAGGATGGGAAACTCTAATAAGGAATTAAAAAAATAAGGAATTAAAAAGGTCAGGGTCAAACATAGTTCACAAAAACTGGTACTGAATGATCATAGAATCATAGAATCCTAGGGGTTGGAAGGGACCTCGAAAGATCATCTAGTCCAACCTGCCCTGCCAGAGCAGGGTCACTTAGAGTACATCACACAGGAATGCATCCAGGTGGGTTTTGAATGTCTCCAGTGAAGGAGACTCCACAACCTCCCTGGGCAGCCTGTTCCAGTGCTCTGTCACTCTTAGAGTACAAAAATTTTTTTCAGATATTCACCTTGAACCTAATGATAGATATCTACAAAGATTAAAAACAATGAAATTATATTATGCCACTTCATGAAGTGTTTCTTCTGGGAAAAATATCTACTGTAGTAAATGGTGCAATTCTGATGGTAATATGTTTAGGGAATATTTGTATTATCATTAAAGGAAGCCTTAGTGCACTGGGCATCTAAAAATAAACATCTTCAGTTTGGATCTCCTGAAGACTCTGGTTTCCCAGATACTTTGAGTTCCTATTGGGCACCCTTTCACTGTGCAGCCTGAGGATTTATTTAAACTTGGATCTTCAGAGTTGCTGAGGCTCCCTGTGTCCCCTTGAGTGAATCTGCTCACTGTTGTTTAAATCTATTGTTTTAAAAATACTGCTCACATCCCTAAACATTAGTGATTTCTGCATTTATCAGCAAGAACCAGTGTTCTGATTCTCTGAGGTGCTGGATTTGCACATTGAAATTTACTGCTGGAACATATAGGCAGAAAGTTAATGCCTTTTTGATATTAGATAGGAAACCCGTTTTCTAAAGTTAGAGACTGAACAGAAAAGATATCTTTTGTTCTAGGAAATGAGAATATTAGAAAAAAAATGTACTTCATGTTTACTTTGTAATGACAATGTTTATTTTGAAGTAGCTAGAGCGTGATCTATATATCTTTAAGTCTCATATTTTGTTGAACCACTTGTAATAAACTCAGTGAATCACTTTATTTGTACCCTTGAGAATAAGTAATTATAAACCCGTATCTCCAACAAAATTTAAACTATTACATCTGCATGGAAAATGCAAAACTTCACTGCCTATGAACATAGAAATAATAATATTTTCAGTGGGGAAAAGACAGATATTTTGCTTATCTCTCATTTATTATACTAGTGACTTCCTCCATCCCTTGTGATCACACAAACGAACATTGCAATCTCAATATTTCTTCTCAGTCTGTCCTCTCGGGGTAACAGAGATAACAATCTGTGCTGGTTTTGCCTGGGACAGAGTCAATTTTCTTCACAGCATCTGGTACGAGGCTGGTTTGGATTTGTGCTGAACAAAGAGATGTTTTTGTAATTGCTCAGCAGGGCTTATACAGAGTCAAAGCCTTTTCTGCTTCTCACCCCACCCCACCAGTGAACAGGCTGTGAGTACCCAAGAATTTGGGAGGGGACACAGCTGGGATGACTGACCTGAACTGACCAAAGGGATATTCCATACCATATGACATCATGCTTGGTATATAAAAGCTGAGGGAAGAAGAAAGGGGGCAGCATTTGGAGTGACGGTGTTTGTCATACCAAGCTACTGTTAAGCTGTGATAGAACCTTGCTTTCCTGGAGAGGGCTGAACACCTGCCTGCTGATGGGAGGTCATGAATGAATTCCTTGTTTTGCTTTGCTGTGTGGGAAGCTATTGCTTTACCTATTAAGCTGCCTTTACCTCAACCCCTGAGTTTTCTCACTTTTACCTTTCTGATATTCCACATCGGCTCCACTGGGAGTTGGTGAGCAAGCAGCTGTGTGGTGCTTAGTTGCTGGGTGGGATTAAACCATGACATACATCTATTTATAGCTTGGAAACTTAAAAAATAAAAGAACATACTGTTTAGAGTTGTGATAATGTAGAGAATGCTTGTATCTTCCATAATTGTGCCTGTGTTTTATAGCATGTTTTCTAGATAAAAATATCTGAAAATATCTGTGTAAGCCAAAATGTCTGCAGAGTTATGCCAATCAAACTTCTTAATTTGGAATTTAATGACAGAAGGTTTATGCATGAATGTGTATTTAAAATTCTTCTGAATACAAGTAGGTTATGGTTACTCCTTGCTTTCCTTCATCAAATACAGAAAAATAATCAGATGCCAGGTCTTTTTCTTTCTGTTATTTTCTGCACGTGAAAGCATTGAAGACATTTTCAGTCAAGTAGAATATAAAAATAAGGATGTAAAATAGTACAGAGACAGTCATAAATGTATCGTATCAGAAAGATTTGGAGTTTTTTAGGATATCAGAGATGTTTTTCAATTTAAAAATGCATTATTCTGATACCGCATTGCTTCCCATAATGTGCTCATACAATTTTCTCCAATTGTAAATACACCATGACAAAAGATTCCTGATTGGATTTTTTTATGTTTCTATGGACGTCTGCAATATCCTTTATGATAATTCTATGATGAATAGAAATTTGCAAATTCATTTTTTTCTTTATTTACTTTTCTGATTGTTCTCCTTATATGAACATAAAAGAACACTGAGTCAGCAGTAGTTAAATTTCCCTCAGTACACTAGGCAGTTAAGCATATTACGCAGTTGGACCAGAAATGCTGGTAATCAGAGTTATTGAATCTGGCCAGAAACAATTACATTAATTTCTGTTGATTTTATCACAGTGTTTAAAAAATGTTATCAAACTTAAAGAAAAATGCATGAAATCCCACTACTATCAGTTTTTATTAGGGTTGTAAAACAAAACAAGACAACAAGTGAAAGAATGTAAAATAACCCATAGTTTTTAAAGGAGTCCCTTGGTTTCTCTCTAAGCTTATGACATGCAAGAGGACATAGGCCTGTATTCAACCTTGGTGTAACCCCACTGAAGTTAGCTGAGATACACCGAACATGGTTTTGCCCCAGAGGGTTTCAGATTCATTTATTTTAAATGAAGTCTATATATATTTTAAAATGATCATTGCCCTTCAGAATGCCAAAGTAATGAGTGAAAGAGAAAAGAAAATGTGTGTGATAGGAAGTATTTTAGGCCAGAAAATAAAATTATTTAACCACCTTTCCAGTCACATTCATCTGACCCTCACTTGGCTTATGCAATGGCTGTGAATTAAACTCTGGAGAAGACAAGAGGGCTAATGATATGCCCCTCGTGCTTCTGACTGATTTGGATCCTTCCTAAAAGAGGCTGCATCATTCACTTCTGTACTCTGACATACTCTGAAAAATTGGAAGAGATATCACAGAATCATGGAATCACTTAGGTTGGAAAAGACCTTCAAGATCATAAAGTCGAACCACAAACCCTGCACTACCCTGTACTCAGCACTGGTGAGGCCACACCTGGAGTATTGTGTCAAGATTTGGGCACCTCAATTCAAGAGAGATATCAAGGTGCCAGAGTGAGTACAGAGGAGGGCAACGAAGCTGGTGAAGGGCCTAGAGAATCAATCTTATGAAGAACATTTGAAGGAGCTGGGAATGTTTAGTTTGAGAAAGAGGAGGCTGAGGGGTGACCTCATCAGTCTCTACAGCTACCTGAAAGGTCATTGTAGAGAGGTTGGTGCTGGTCTCTTCTCACAGGCAATTAGTGACATAACAAGAGGAAATGGCTTCAAGCTGCAAAAGGGGAAGTTTAGACTGGACATTAGGAAAAAAAAAATTCACAGAAAGAGTGGTTAAACACTGGAACAGGCTGCCCAGGGAGGTGGTAGGGTCACCATCCCTGAATGTGTTAAAAGGTCATTTGGATGTGGTGTTGGTAGGTACGGTTTAGGGGAGAACTTTATAGAGTAGGGATGATGGTTGGACTCGGTGACCCCAAGGGTCTTTTCCAACCTGAATAGTTCTATGATTCTATGATTCTGTGATTCTTTCCTTGCGGCAAATGGTGAATACGAATCCGGGCCACTTGCAAGGGGATTATAAGGGGTTCCAAGATCTCTAAATAGTGAGGATTTTGTAGATTTTTTGTGTGTTTTTATGTTCTTGGAAGTCACTTCTCTTGTGACACATGCAGCAGGATTAAATGTTGCTATAGCAAACGGGAGTGCTTTAAGAGTCATGCTAGGAAAATTTTTTAAAACGTACATTATACCTAAATAGGGAAGGAAAACAGCCTGTGGGACTGTATGCAGCTTCCCATACTAGTGAACATGAATACTACTATCAGCACTAAAGTACAGCCAGCTATGATGTGTGAGCATGCTGCTTCTGATTCAGAGAAGAAACTCTACTGTTCTTGCATATGCCTTGCCTGGAAGAATCTCTGTGAATAAGGCAAATTGCTCGCCTACACTGCTGACAGAATCAGGGTTGAATTTAGCTATATATTTAAAGGTGTCTAACTTATAAATTCTTCATATTTTGTTGAACATGTCTCTGTTGCCATTAATTAATTCATTACCAATATTTGCAGAAGCTAGAAGGATCACTAGAGATCAGACCTTAGATATAGAGAACTTTTATATTAGGATTAATTTATGTGGATTAATTTCTCATGTTGGAAATTGGGATACACAAAAGCCAATGTCTCCCAGCAGAGGAATTGGACAGTCTGACAGGAGAAAGCACTAAAGACAAAGAAGCTATAGCTAAAATCACAGAATCACAGGATCACAGAATGCTAGGGGTTAGAAGGGACCTCTGGAGATCACTGAGTCCAAGCCCTCTGCCAGAGCAGGACCACCACAGAATCTAGGGTAGGTCACACAGAAATGCATCCAGACAGGTCTTGAAAGGCTCTGAAGAAGAGACTCCACAACCTCTCTGGGCAGCCTGTTCCAGTGCTCTGTAACCCTCACTGTAAAAAAATTCTTCCTGATGTGGAAGGGGTGGAAATTCCTGCACTCTAGCTTGCACCCATTGCCCCTTGTCCTACCATAGGGCATGACTGAAAAGAGATTGCCCATTCCTTCTTGTTATCCACCCTTCAGATATTTATAGACATTAATAAGATCCCCTCTCAGTCTTCTCCATACTAAGGAGTCCCAGTTCTCTCAGCCTTTCCTTGTAAGACAGATGCTACAGTCCCCCAGTCATCTTAGTTGCCTTCCATTGGACACTCTCCAGCAGTTCCCTGTCTCTCTTGAACAGGGGAGCCCAGAATTGGATACAGTATTCCAGATGTGGCCTTACTAAGGTAGAATAAAGGGTAAGGATGACCTCCCTTGACCTACTGGATACTTTCTTCCTAATACATCCCAAGATACCATTTGCCTTCTTGGCTACAAGGGCACAATGCTGTCTCATTGTTATTGTCTACAATACACATACAGGTCTCACCAGTAGCTGGCACTTAGTCCTTACAGCACACACATGCATGTAAGTTAAAGTGAGATAACTAAGAAAAGGGTTATCTCTGACAGAGTTAGCTGCAGACATTATCTTCATCAACTTCAAATGAGGAGACTGTAGTTCTCTGCATTTAAGCATCCACAGAAATTGCTTCCCATGAGCTGCTGTTTTCCTTCAAAGCATAATCAGAAAAAGAGAAAGCCCTGCCAAATTTTTATATAATGTTTTATGAATCATGAAAGAAATTGGTGATAAAGGTAAAATATCCATTTCAGCTCAGTGGTTTCAGAGACATATTTCCCTGTCACCACTTGTTATAGGCTAATTATACAACAAAGTTGCATCACTGTACAAATCAAAATATATGATTCATGAGACCAGGGTAAAAAAGAATAAAGCAGAAGCATAGCTGGAGTACAGTTGTTATGAATGATAACATAGGAAGATAGCAGAGCAGAGTCTAATTGTACAGTTTTCCAAGTTGGCTTCTTGCTAAAGTCAGAAAAACAGTCATTAAACCGTTACATTCCTTAGTGTGCCAGAGCCGTGGAAAGTTGGGTTCTCTTTCACTGCTGTCTCCAAAGAGGGAAGCTAGGAAAGAGCTACTGCTAGAGAGCAAGAAGACCCTCCTACCTGAAGCTGCCAGTTCTCTTTTTTTTTAACTCACTCTCCCTTCAGCTGTGATGAAGAGACTATGAGATTTGCTTCTCCACTATATCCTTTCTATGAATTAACTGGTCCAGCCATTCTTCATTCTTGCAGCAGAAAAACTATACTTCATTCAAAAACTCATGAAGCAGCTTAAGAAGTCCAGAATATCAGTTTCTGCTCAGTGGGCTTCTAGTGCCTTTTTATACAGGATAACACTGGAGAATGTCCAAATTCTTGCAACTTGACCTTGCAACCTCGAAAATTAATTTGCAATATTTCAAACTCTAAACTGTGAAGCTGAAAAAAACCCCAACCTCTTGGGGTTTGAATTTTCATTTTTATTAAGAGCAGGAGAGACATCATGTCAATTTGCTGTTGACTCTTTATGTGCAGACATCTGGTTTTTATCAGTTTAAGAAAGATTTTTTAAAAAAATGTCTGTACAATTAGAAACGTATTTTCATGTTTACAATATTTAGAATAATTGTTCACTTTTTGTATCTCTTGGTTATTTTAAAAAATAGCCAGTAGAATGTAACATGCATTATCTATGTTATTAAGAAAAATATATTTTTCATTGTTTTAAAGAAATAAAGCATGCAAAACAAAGCAGTGGTTCTCTTTGTTGTTAATTCCTGGTGTGCAAGTTTCTTCAGGTCCTGTAAGATTGTATTAGTCACAGTAACAGCATTTAATATCTGAAAACCTTAGGAAAGAAAGTAGAAAAGTCACCAGAAGTGACACATTTCAGTATGGCCTAGCAAGAAGCAATATCTCAAAATGTGTAATGGCTAGAAACAATTTATCCATTTATTCTATAATACTTTAAAAGAGCAATTTATTTAAGTGATATTTTGGGAATGTTTTAAATAATTTTTAAAGGATCTGCACAACAGCTTCCTGTATTCTATAGCAAGCTGCTACTACGCAAAAGTTTTGGGGCCAATTCCTGGTTCCTATGAGAGAAGTGTTACCAGTATCATAAAATAGATGCAAACATATGTTATGAAGTTAATGCTAAGATAGAAACAGATTGGGCTGACAACATCCTGGAGACTGCATTAAAGACTCATTTGCATAAAGTCACTTCAGTGGAAAACTTTATATTCAGTTTAGCAATTTTCTCGGCCTGAAGAGAGTTAGTTTAAAACACCAGGGAAAAGAAGATACCTCAGAGAACTGATGATAAAAGAGCTGTACTATGAATGGTAACAGAATGGTTTCCTCTGCTGTGACTCTTAGGTTTTCTAGATCTCCTTATTCTGTCTCAGTGCTTTTCTAACATCTACTTTCTTTTTGATACAGGGACACAGAGACCTTCCTTTTCAAATTAGCTATCTCTCAGCTTTCCTTCTGGTTTTTATGGGCCTTATAACCAATACAATTCCTGATTTGACAGTAATGAACTCAAACAGGCAAAAATTTCATTTTGTAGTGACATTCTCTTTGTTGTTTGACTCTTACATTTAAAGAAAAAGAAGTTCAAAATTACATTGTAGCACACATATACCACTCTAAACAAGTGCTTTTTTGATGCCATCTTTTGTATTTTTCTGGGGAAAAAAAAGAAAAAAAAGAAGGTTATTCTGACAAAACATCCTGTAGTTCTTATTCAGGTTAATATATATTTACTTTAAGAAAACAACTTTTAAAATAATGAGTGTATTGTCACGATCCGTGACCTATTATATCTCCTTATTGGAGTGTATTAACTTATCAGGATTTGCTGAGAGATCCACACGTGGGTATCGCCTCACACAGAGGATACAGGAACTTATGTCCCGACTTTTTTGAGTGAATAACTCGCTCAGTGCTTACTAAATTTCTAACAACAGCAAGGTTTATTGTGGGGAAAACAAAGCAATTTGGGGCAGGAGGTTCAAAAGGAGTGATTACAACACATTAAACATATATGGGTACACCTTAGTTACACATCTTATTCACGTGAGGGAAGTAGAGGGGAGGGATTTGCCTGAATGGCTGGATTATATTTTCCCCTATAAGCTGGGGTAGCCGGAATTGTCTCACCACGGCAGTGTGCAGGTAGGATGAGCTGGGTAGCAAAGAGCCTGCGGGCACTCCAAGCGCAGGTCGCCCCCCCCCAGAGAGAAGCGGCTCCGGGACTTTGGGACCGGGGCTTTGGCAGC
>NW_009953507.1:2667142-2717627 GCF_000747805.2 Chaetura pelagica | reverse complement strand
CAGTGAGGGGGCAGGCGGCACGGCGCCCGGGCAGGCAGTGAGCGGGCAGCTCCCAGCAGGAACGGCAGGCACGGCAGGAAAATGGCGGCGGCAGGCAGTGTGTGTAGATGACCGCCTCGAACACGAGGAGAGAGCGAGAGAGAGAGAGAGAGGGGCGTGTTGCGCTGCCTCTCTCATGGGGTTCTTCGGCGCCCGTTTTGCATTTCCGGGCTTTTCAGCCAATCAGGCGGGACCTAGTCCTGCCCCTGCTTCTGGCCACGGCTCCTCCCCTGCAGCAGCTGCTCCCCCCCCCCATACACACAGAGGGGGTTTCCTGCCGTATGGAGACACCATTTTAAGTCAGTTTTGTCGGCTGACTCAAAGGACATTTCATGTTCGTGTAAGGAAATACCTGGTCCTTCACATGTATAAATCTGGAATGGTCTGGAATCTCTATTTTAAAACCGGTCAGGAAGGTATATGTTATATTGTATTATAGAGAGCTACACTAGTGAAACATCAGCATGTTACTAGCAGATATTTTCTGCTGACTAAAGGCTGGAAAGCATGAAAATAAATAGCTAATTATAATTACCTGCTTATTTTACATTGCTATCTGTTGTCTACTAAGTATAATTCTGGTCTATTTCTTTTTATGTTTTAAAAGAAAAATATAAACTGTCAAGATATCCATAAGCCTTTGGCCTATTAAAGTAAAATTATTTTAATAATATTTTCAAAATTCAGGATGTGTCTGTAATTCCTAAGCTGCAGCCAGAGGTGTAACTGAAGAAAAGAACATCCAGTGAAACAACCTGGGGAAGTTTAACATTTTGTTAGTGAGACTTTACATTCAGAGAACCAAAGAAAAATCCAGCAGAGATCAATACCTGAAACAAAATGGCAGCATTTGCCAGGAAGATGTGGTCTGGTAGGAAAAGGTATTGCAAAATATGCATACCACTTAGAAGAAAAATATAACAATGTTATTCATGAGAAAGGACTTGGAAAATAATGAGGCTCATAAGTCAAAGACATATGATGTCCAAGGAATTAGTGATAAAATTAAAAGCTTATTCACTAGATATTTAACCCTGGAAATTCCAGGAGAAGATAAACAATTTCTCTACATATTCACTGTGAAGGATTATTATGTAGACTTTTGATTAATTAGCACACATTTAAATCTCTGCAATGAAACAATTCCCATGTGTTTATTTAAGTACCTTTCCCCAGGCTAAGTACAAAAAAATAGAAAATTGGAACACAGTTATAAAAAAAAAGGCAACAAGCCTTTTTAAAGTGATACATTAGAGAAGCTTATAGCTGCTTACAGCTTTCGACTTTGAAATCGAGTCTGCACTCCAGGCTGCCATGCCAGGGCCACATCACGTGCATAGCAGCAGGACTCTGCCAGTAGGCAGGATGCTGAGTAACTTGAATTTCCAATGTGGAAGGAAAACCTGGCAATCACTCAAGTCTGTTTCTATCTGTAGTCTTGTCACTGTCATTTAAGAAGTCCAATCATTGTCTTTAAAAGAACAATGCCTGAATTTATTCAATGCCCTGTTGCTTCTATGTTTTCGTTTCTTGAAAAGCATTATTTGTGTTTTGAGGCATTACTCAAATTGATACCTTTTGGCCTTACTAGAGACCAGCTCAATGTGATACTTTTTTTTTTTTTTTCTTTCTTTTTTTCCCCTGAGCAATGGTCTTTATCAAAATTCCTACAAACAGCAAGTATCTAGACTATAAAGGAACTCAGGTTCAATATTTTTGATGAATGAAAAGTTAAATTATACATCCAGAAATGTTCTTGGGATATATATCTCTGCAGTACTTTCCTTGCTTCTTTGAAAACCTGGAAGTTCTTTTTTAATAAATTATTAAAATTAAAAAAAAAAAACCCAAAACATCAGAAACTGAATATTTCAACCCAATTCTTATATCAATTTATCTACTATCTGAAATAAATTCATCTAGGATACTTCAGTTTGTTTTTCTCACTATATTATATAAAGACAGAAGTATGAACTTTTGACACTAAGGTTTTTTCATTCATATAAACGTATATAGGAAGCCTTAGGAAAATTAACAATATAGGTAAAATAACATGGGAAAAATGTGCACATTTTACACTGTGTAAGCTAGCAATTACTTTAACAAGTTTCATAGACAATAAATTCTCTATTGCTTCAAAATTTTAAATTAAATTTGGTAGCCTGATAATAAGGCATGGGAAGGAATTCCATTCCCATGTAAGTCAACTGTAATGTTGCCTTTCGTTCTTTTGGCAGGGAGACAGTTTTACTTATGGATGAATATACCAACTGATCACTGATGTTCTTTTGGTTTGTAGATTGTTAAAAGCAGCTATTGGACCTTCAGGACTTGAACTTTCATTTCAGCAACTACAGCATGTGCCTGAGCCATCCCATCAGCATTTATATCTGCATTTTTGGTAGTGTGTCCTGCAGAGTAGTGCAGACATGCCTATAGTATGACACTCATACTAGCATTAAAAAAAAAAATAAAGTAGAAGGTTCTGTATTAAACACTTCTTAAGAAATCCATCTGGGAAATACAAGGAGTCAAAGTTTCATTGTAGACCTTTTCCATGTAATCTAATATTTAAATAACTATAATATTTTTCCTTCCATTTGATAACTTTTGTAAAATGGCAGGTACAAAATATGGCAGAAAATAAAAGCTCATTCTCACAAAGACAACTAAGTTCATGACTCAAATAGTACTATCAGGTTTTGTAATAATTTTGCGTTATTCCCTCTGAAAAGACCTATCAGAGCTTTGGGATGTGACCAACTAATCCACTTAATACTTATTTAATTATCTCAGCACTCTGTTTTATAATTCTTCACGAACTACTTAGATGTGAACAGATATGTTGTCATCACACAGCTTAGAATACAACCTGCACAAATGTAATCTAGTGGAAAATTAAAATAGAACAACATAAGAAGAACTATATTACCTATATGCTAGCAATTTTGTTCCTATACAGTTATTCACAGAATTTATATGAATAACATTTTACATCTAAAACTCATAGTTTTGTTAGAAATTCCAATGTAATAAAGGCACTTAAGTAATAACTGAAATCTCATACATAATTGCAAATGAAACTTATAGGAAGTCATACTGGTAATTTAATAATACCTGATATAGTAGACAGGAAAGATACAATTTTTTGAAAGCATGTATTATCTTCAGAATCTTGACCTATTACAGTTGAATTTATAAGGTCAGTATCAAGCACTTCAAGAGCATCATATGAATGATGCTGGTGTGGTTAACCTTCTAAATTATAATAGGAGGCCATCCTAATACAGATAATTCAGTGGGATAAAATGGATAAATTCCAAGTGTTTGACCACAAATTCAGCAGTAAATGTTGAATTAACATTAAGTTATGCACACCATCTACTGGAGAACCACATAAACCTATGCTTGAGAACAGTCATATCAAGTAAGAAATATTTCATGACCTTTTGTAACAGTTACAATTTCAGCAAGACAAAATGTTTACTGCAATACTGTTTCTAATACATCCATGTCTGGAAGACTGACTTATATTTGTCCTTAGCTGACAAAAAATGCTAAAGAATCATGTCTTACAGAGTCTTTTTTCTTTCCCCCCCCTGGATTCATTCAGAACCATGATGGACATGTAGTTTAAGAGATGTGACCACAGTTTTTAAGATTTTAGTTTTACAGTCTTATTCTATCTACGGAATTAATTGAAGTAGAAATTTTCAACATCACTTTGGAAGCCAAACTGACTACTTTCACTTGTGAGCTGTTGTCAAGTGTTGTAAAAATATAAAAGGTGCTGAAAAATATTTGTATTATTTGAATCTCACTTACATTGATTTATCTCTGTTCACTAGGAGTGACTAGATATCAACCTGGAATATGCCACTTCTGAATCCCTTATTGCATCTTCATCTTCTTCTCCTTTCTTTCAAGAGCCACAGAATTATTAGATTCAGCTGCCGATTTGTGCACATCTCTGCAAAACACATCAAAAGTGCTTGATGAGTATTCTGAACAGTTTTAAGTCTGTAGAATTTATATATATTGATTTTTTTTTCTCCCATGTTGAACTTTCTAATATTTGGTAGTAAGTATTTTATTTTTTTACCCCAAAGGAAGTATTCATTGTATGTACAGATGAGCAGAAGCTCAATCTATTTGAACTAGAATTTTACCTTGTTTTGAGCCAAATTTTTTGTTTGTTTGTTTGTTTGTTTGTTTTACTATGTTGATTTTGTTTTGTTTTGTCTTTTACTGGCTTTGAAATATTTGCTGGGTAGACTTTGGAGTTTGTAGACAACTGTGGTATCAACAAATCCAGGCAATCAGATCCCACTCTGATTTGGAATACAAACGTGAACTGGTGTGCAAGGTTTATTGGTCATTGTTTTCACTAACTAGAAGCTCCTAACCCTCCTGAATTCATAATTAAGTGAGTGCACGCAGTTATACTTTCACAGAATGATGTTAATCTATACAGCCAAAATTCCAGTTATGACCATATGAGGTATTTGCTCTTTAAAGTATTTTTATCTACAACTGCCAAAACAAGAGTCTGTTATATTTCTCTACTGCAATAGGTGAAGTCAGGAGTAGCCTGGCATCATATGGGACATTCAAAATCTATAGAGTAGAACAATCAGATATTGATCATAGAACAGAAGAAATTCACTACATAACGTCATTTTACAAATCTGAAAATATTGTTTGTTTTGCTCTTTCTTTGGTTGTTCATTTTTAAATTTTTCTTTGTGCCTGGAATTGTCCTGCTGGCAATATCCATTGTCTCTGAGTCATTCTTCACTATATGGAATGCATTGTCCTTTCTGCATACATCCAAATTAAGCACCATTTCATTCATAAACTGTGTTACACCACAACCTTACAGAACCGTAAGTAACACTGAACTTTAACACTAAGCTGATGTTGTTGTTTCATTGATCCTGCAGTTAAGCCAACAGCTTTCACTTGTAACTACCACAGCCCTGCATATGAGCTGATATTGACTTCTATAAACAATTTCCTTATGTTGGGTAACTTTTATATTAATTGTGCTAATCAAAATCTTGACCATAACCATGAATCGTATCAAATATCTTGCAAATTTTCCCTCATTCCAAACAGTTTATTATAGGAACATATTCTGAGTTTTGAAACTTGTATAATATTTTCTGTGCTTGAGCTGGACTACATGTTCTGAAAATACCCATCATTTAAAGAACTGGATAACAAACAACACATAAGCTAATTTTAAAACTTTCTGAGTTTTTTCATTTATGTAATATGGGATTTACATGTTTATAAGTGTGTTTAATAACTATAACTGTTCAATAAAGTATCAGTTTTTCTCATACTTTGCTAAAGTGAATGTCCCACATAGTAAGCATTGCAGTGAGAGATCTAGTTTTAAATACAGTTGAAAACATTACAATACATGCCAGATTCCATATTTTTCAAAATTCAAATTAGTTTTTATCTTATATCATATGGTGACATATTATGGGGAACAGTTAAGTAAATCTATCTACTGCAAGGTCTTGACAAAAAAACCGTATTAATAAAAAAAGGATGTGCCACACATGCTAACTATACTGAAAGAAAATTTAGAATCTCTTGGGTGTGAGAACTGGACAGTCTGCCTAAAGTGACCCCTGAGATTTGTGAATTTTTTTCAAGCCTCCTGCGCTCATGATTGAATGATATGTGTTTAAGGATCAGGATTCTATTCTTCAATATTTTTTTCTGCCAATAAAAGTTTCTTGGTAACTGAAACTGATGCAGAACTATTTGTTCACTTGATTAAATTCTCATCTATTGTAACTGTTTTTTAAACTTTTTCAGGGTTTGTTTTTTTTTTTTTTAAACATATTCTGTTTGAATTATATATTTTTTACTCCTCTTAAATCAATACCAAACAAATCACATAGGGTGATATAAAATGCATTTATATTCAGAAGTGTTATTTGATTTGATTTTATATTTTAAAAGTGGGATATAGTGAAAATAAAATAAATCTAGTATTCTCTCACTCAGAGAAGATGCAATGGACAAATTCTGGTTGCAGATATAATCTCTTTAAGAGGCTATAAAGCAACAATAGTTGTTATTAGTCTCATGTCTATGAATGCATGGAGGTATTTTATAATTAGTTTCCATTTCAGGTTCTAGATTATGTAGCAATTCCCGAAATCAAGAAGTACAACCCTTTGTTCAGCATTCGGATGTGATGAAGTCTATTATGATCACAGCTTCAGTAAAGCGACTGCATCTTGCTTTAGTTTTCACTCTGGCCAACACTGGTTTATGTGGTTTTGAAATGGAAATTAATAGATATGTATCCAGTTTTATCTAAACACCTAAAATTTGAGAATGCTGGATAAAGGGCAGATAGGCATTTGTAATGAATCTAATTTTGTCAAAGTGCATATATTAATCAAAACTGAAAAAGGTAGTGGGAATATATGAAAACTAAGGGGGGTTTTTGTGGTTTGGTGTGGAGTTTTTGTTGGTGTTTTATTATTGTTGTTCTTGTTTTTAATTATTATTTTTATTTTATTATTAGAAAACATTTTCTGGTCAAAACAAATGACAACTACAGAGCCTAAACCCTTAAGTATCCAATAGCTTCAATTACAGCAGCTACAGTAAAAGCTTGACTGTGCCTTTTCTTAACCTACATAACTCTACATGCATTTCTCTATGAAGAATTGAAAGATCTTTATTTTGTACCATTACTGAATAAATAGCAAATTTCAATAATTTTTTCAGAGCAGATCTTAATTTTCTGATCATCCCTGATACATTAAAAATAATTCATTACTAATCCATTTCTCATTAAGAAATTTCTAGAATATTGAAAAGCACAACAGGTAATTTTTTCTTGAGTATCTCTGGGCACTGTATGACAGATGGACAGGTAATGTGTTTGTATTGGCCTTGAAATTACTTTTCAAAGAGAAAGAATGAATCTATAGATCATTTGACTCAAATATTATTATAGCTAAGACTTTTTTTAAAAAATGGAATAAAGTATGCATTTGCTTTATATTGCACAAAATTGACATAAAGGGGGAATATTTTTCTTCATATCTACCCAGATTTTTAAAAATATCTCCATGGCTTGCAACTTGAAGCTTCTCTGTCTCTCCTGATCAGGCTCCAGTCACCACTATTCTGTCTCTGCTTGATTCCTGTCATTCTTTGTACTGAAGTTTATCACCTGATCTAATTTCTTTTTCTTTTCATCCTTGTTTTTCATTCAGAGTTTCCATCTTCTGTACTCCTGTATCACCTTGTAGTTGTCTTGCAAGGCTAGATCCAATCTTTTCCCAGGTCTTTCCTCATTTCCACCATGTTCACAAGCATGACCCCTAACTCAGTCCCCATCTTTAGTATCTGTTTCTCAAGATCTAGTAGCTTTGTTCAACTAGAATTCCCTCCCTCTTGATAGCCTTGGGCAACATATTTTGCTTCTGGGCTACTTCCCTCTACTATCCTATGCGAATCAGCATTCATGGATATTGTTTCCACCACACTGGAAACTGACAAGGACTGATTATCTATGAGATTATTCGTAACAGTGGTTATACATAAAGTGTATATATAAAAGATGACGTAAAGTAATGGTCATCTTAGATTTAAATTATTTTTCACCCTCTCAGACATGAGTTCTGTGATTTGTGATAAAGCTTGTTGTTAGAATAAAACCATTAATGATTCCACCAGAGTTTAGCATTAAGAAGTTCAGGGAAGATGAAAGCTATTGTCTCAATAGGAATACTTGAACCATCTGCTTCCTCAAGGATTTTTAAAAAATGTACTTAATCTGTAGTTTCATTTTTAAATACTCCAGAAAATAAATCAGCATGGGTTTTCATGCATTCATGCACATTTAGTATTATGAAGGAGTTTTCCAATTAATCATGCTAATTATTGTGGTGATTATAGGAAGAAGAACCAAATATAAATTTCAGATTATTTTAAAATGAATTTACTTCAGGCTCATTGTCAGTCTTTCTAGATTTGTAATTTAGTAGGTAGTATGTTAAAAAATGAAATTAAGAATTCTTGCTTGACGACATCGATATGAAGCAATAGTAAGTTAAAAAGGCCTAGGACAACCACCTCCAAGTATTCATGATTGCAGATGTCTGAAGAACAAGGTATTTTCTGGCCCAAATTTGGGAAAATGTTGATTTTGGTTTTGTTTGGTTTTGGTTTTGTTTGGTTTGGCTTTTGCTTGTTTGGGGTTTGTTTTTGGTTTTGTTTTTTGTTTTGCTTTGTGGTGGGTTTTTTTCAAGCATCTGTTCTATATAAGCTCTGTGCAAATTTCTAGGACATGTTTAGATATATTCATTTTCCTAGCCTGATGAGTAGGTAACTTCACTGGGTAGTTTGTGAAGATCAAGCTATTCTTGCTATGCTCTTGCTTAGGAGAACCTGCATCTTCCAGAATGATCCCCTTAGAAAACAAAACTTAACTGAAGTTCATTCTGTAAGAAATACCACTGGTTTCAGTTCACTGGTAGACATCATTGACATTTCCTTGAATTGAAATATGAGCACAACTTGTCTGCATTCATAAGCAGATGGCCCTAAGTATCCAAGCATGTATTTTGTGATGAGTACCTAGACTTAGCCTTAGATTATTTTTTGCTGTTTCATGATTTTTCTTCTTTCATTTTTTTTTTACTGTGTCATTTTGGATCATGCATAATATTGACCAATGTTATAATTTTGCAGTCTATGTATCAGCATAATAACAGGTTCTAGGCCTGTAAATTATATGACCAAAATATTTTAGTTGGACTAGATGATCACTGTAAGTCTCCTCAAATTAACTATGCTATTTTATTCTACTCTATGCCATGCCATGCCATGCCATGTGTAACATGTGGGATATATCATGCTTGTCTTGAGCAATCCAAGAGATAAACAGTGTGTTTAGACACTTGGGATGTCTGGTGTTTGTCTTGAGACATCTATGAGTTAAGCAGCCAACTAAACTGTTTTAGTCCCGTCCCCTTCTTCCTTTCCTTTCCTTTCCTTTCCTTTCCTTTCCTTTCCTTTCCTTTCCTTAAAGAGTGCCACTCTCAAGCAGCTTTCTATAATAAACTAATCCTGTGGTGCCAAGTTGTCTCAACATCCTATTTAAGTGTTTCTGGCCAGATCAATGGCTTATCTTGTTAATTAGCCTGACAAAAACCATCTGCAAAGGTATAGCCTGTCACCATACCTCCCTCCTACCCCCAAGGACAGATTTGTAAGCAAGCAGAAGACAGAGGAAATTCCTTCTCTTCACAGGGAGAAAGGGGGACAATGGGCAAGAACTGTATAAAAAGCTGTGACACTATGACACTATCAATGCAGCGGAGCCCTTTCCCACCCACGTTGTTGGACTGCAGTGGTAACTATCCCATCGCTTGCTGTCCTCCGAATTTCTGCTTTCTTCTTTCCTTTCTGTCTCTGTTTTCCTCTCTGTCCTATCTGTTCTAGGGACTTTTTTGTGTAACTTCAAGAAAGTGACATCCGCCCTCGTTTGTGTCTTAATTTCACCATTTGGGACTACCTTTATGCCTTTTTCACAGGTCCTGCTGGACAAAAAGGGAGCAGCTGCTGCGCGGCTTATCTCAGGAGAGGGAAGGGAGAGTCCAACCACACCCAGCTTCCCACTTTGGTGAGGAGTGTTGGAAAGCAAGGGGGTTCTGCCCGATCTCTCGTAAGACCGTGCACCAGCCCCAGTGCCTATTTGTGCACCTAATATTGTGTTACCTTGTTTTGTTCTGGCGGGATCGTAAAAAAATCGCCACATATCCGAATATCAGTTTGTAACATCATGATGTGCCATGCCATTATTTAAGTGTATTGCTTAGTGTTCTGACTGTATGTCACACTGAAACTAGCCGTACATTCACCACACAGAACTGAAATAAGGCTTGTTACCCTTGTCACCTGATGTAAATGAGTAATTGTTCTAGTGTGAGCTTCAACTTATCATTACTAAGAACATTTCATAGTTGTCGTATTTCCAATGCCTGTATATTGTGTAAGTGCTTCACTAATTTCACACTCCAGTACCTTGGCAGAGTGTCTCTGTGAAATACCTAGGAACCAGGCAATTGATTATATTTGCAGTGATTGTCACTCATTTAATGGAAGGTTAAAGCATTTTTAGCTTGTTATAAATTCATTCTCCAATGAAAATTTAACTCTGGCATTGCATATTCAGAAAGTTGTATTCTTATGTGTTTCTGCTCTTTGGGGAGGAGCTGAAACTGCTCAAAAGATTTCAGTAGCAGTATTTAAGGAGCTATATTAAGTATTTAACAAAAGAAGCCTTTTTTACATTACACCCTTTCAAAAATAGTTTTCCTTATTTGGAAAACCTCTAGATATGTACATAGGCTTCAATTTGCTTTAAATTGTTGGTGCCATATAGTAGTATTAGAGCTGCAAAGCTAAGTCAGAGTTTTGTACCAAGATTGGTTTTCAAAACAGCTTTTAAGATTTCTTCAGTTTGGATGTTAGATTGCTGTTGTTTTCACAATCAAAATACAGCAGCTGGACACATGGCACTGAAAGAAGCAGCTATTTCTTCAACTGCTCTTTGGGGCTATGCAGAAGTCTTGAATTAGCCAGCATTATGGCATCATGACTCTTTTTGACATTGCTACTTGGGAGCTTTACTAGCATGCTGAATTCAGGGAAACTGATATGGACAACCTCCAGTAATGTAAAATTATATGGTCATAATATCTCCATTTTGATTCACAGAAGTTCCTTAGAATGGGCTGGGAATGCTGTCAAGCAGTTGTGCTTAGACTAGCAGACACAATCCTGTCTTTTGCAAAGATATCAATAAAATTAGGCTGCTACGTCTGGAAATCTGTGAACTTTCTACCTGTTTTCCTACCTTCTTTGAAGCCATTTGTCTTCTATCAGAACTAACATGCTCTAACTAAAGTTAGAGATCTATCAGTCTAATAAGAGGTCATTTTTTCAGAAGGCTGTTAAACCTTAAGTGATGTGAAGTCATAATTTCATTTGATATCTCATGTAACACAAGGCACATTTTCCTGAATTAATTAATTAAATTTTGAACTAATTTTTTTGAAAATTGGAACTAAATTTTGGAACAGAATTTAATCTTATTTAGAACTCTTTTGTGGATGGGGAAGTGCCATAATCTCATAAATGCCACTGAATTCAATAGGACTCATGAAGGACAGTACATGGTCCCACACCAAAGTCTGGGGATAATGTAGCAGTGCAGACTTGTGGAAGTCAATATGTAGGGGAAATTATTGCAGTCAAACAGTGTTTTAACTACACTTTCTATTATGATTAGTGTCTGGTTTGAGGGGGGGTGGGGGGTGGAATAAATGAAGCTTCACTATCTGGTGAATGGATTCTGGTTATCAAATTTTTCCACAGCCATATTTCTCTTCTGAGTGGAAGTACAGACAGCTTTAGGCCGAATGAATCCGTCACCTTCTTTTGTAATTATTAAGCAGATTGAATTCCTTGGGGATAATTAAGATAGCTAACTTCTTCCTACTAGCATTGTCGCTATGCTCTCTATGCTAAAAGAGGTGAAAGTTAATGGCTGCATCAGAAAATTTAAAGCAGTACCTTACATTTAAGTGTAAGATTTATTTTCTTAAGTTTTAACAATTTTGTATATGTTTCTCTATACTTGCTTTTCAGTATACCAATGTTGCTCTTTAATTGAATACAGAGCTATATTCCAAGAGAGACAGTCTGAGTGCTGCACAGGTCAGGATTACATCAGGCTTTTCTAGCTGTAGTATGTTACTGCTTGTCACGCCCAAACTTTTAGAGTTTTAACTCTGAGAATACAATTCCCATTCCCTAAATGGTCTTTAAACTGTTACCCCTAGATTCATAATTTTCTGTGTCTACAATAAATTTTTGTATCCCTAACATCTAGTGGGTGCCAATTTCTTGTCAGCAACCTTTCCTTTTCCTCATTGACTGCTGCTCCAGCTGCTGTATCATTCACAGGTTTTTCAGTAATACTGCTGTGTTTTACTGAGGTTGCAAATAAAGTCAAAAGTACTGCCCCTGAAATTTTATTAGAAAGACACATGTTCATTGATGGTTCTTTAAATACTGTTGTATAATGAAACCTACGTGTTAGAAGCTTTTATTCCATTTAATATGTATAACATTGGTGTTTACCATTTCTTCTTTGTTAATCAGCATATTCAATACAAAACTAAACGACCTATAGAAGTAAAACAGGATCGTCAGCATCATCCTTATTGTAATGGTGGCTTTTCCTGATCAGGTTACAAGCAAGTTCAAAAGTACGTCTTTCCTATAAGCCCATGCTGATTGCCATTAATTATATTATCCTCTTTTAATAGTTTATTCATCAAATCCCATATCTCTTGTTCCATAATTTGTTTGGGATCAATGTCAGAATGACAGGCCTATAATTAAATGTTGGCATAACATTAGCTTCATTCCAGCCCTTTGGAAATGTTCCAATGCTCCACGACTTATTGAAAATCCTCACTGATGATCAAGAGATCTCCTCAGCTGACTCTTCACAGCACTTGGAGGCAAAATTATCTAGACCTGCTGATTTAACAACATCTATCATACTGTTATTTAGCAACCTTGTTATTTACCATTAAAATGGAAAGCCTGTTACAATTGAAATTTCATGCAACTACATCTAGCTTTTCCACAAAACCATAGAGATATTCCCTCATTTCTGGTGCTATAATTAAAAAATTACTTCTCTATTTTCTAGAGTTTTAAATTTATATAATTTTCCTTCTACTTGTAATTTTTCTTCCTCTTTCCTATTTCTCATTTATCTGAATTTCTATACTTTTTTTTTTTTTTTTTTTTCTATCAGTTACAGAGACACACTCACTTTATATATAAATACTGAATGTGGTCTTCTAGGTTTGGGGGAATTTAGCTGAAGTTTTGAAAACAATCCTATGGATCTGAGTTTCTTAAGTAAACCATAATTAAATGCCTAATCTACTGTGTGTTTAAAAATGCAGATTAGCTCAGTACAAGGAATAAAGAGAATTGCTGAAATTTGGTTCTGTTCAATACCTCAAAGCTAACAAGTAAAATGGATTAGTTTCTGCTTTCTGCATACTACAATCTGGTATATTAATTACCAAATTCAGATACAAAATTCAAAACCAACTTTTTTTTTTTTTTTTTTTTTTTTTTTTAGCATTGAAACTACTTGAATACAGAAACTCTGAATCCAAGATTCTAAAGAAAAGACTGTGTAATTGCAATTTCCTGAACTTGGTCTTTTTTACTCTTTCCTGTTTCCACAGTACCTCTGTTTTTCATAGAATCCCAGAATTGTCAGAATTTGGAGGGACCTCTAGAGATCATCTAGTCCAACTCCCCTGCAGGACTGCCTGGAGCACATTACTCAGGACTGCATCCAGGTGGGTCTTGATTATCTCCAGATGAGGGGACTCCACAACCTCCTTGGGCAGCCTGTTCCAGTGCTCTGTCATCCTCACTGTAAATACATTTTTTTCTCATATTTAAATGGAACTTCCTATGTTCCAGCTTGTGCCTGTTGCCCCTCATCCTGTCACAGGGAACTACTCAAAAGAGTCTGGCTCCATCTTCCTTGCTTACACCCTTTAGATACTTATAGGCTTTAATAAGGTCTCCCCTCAGCCTTTTCCTCTCCAGGCTAAAGAATCCCAGATCTCTTAGCCTTTTCTCATAAGGTTTTGTGTTTTCTGTGTTCCGTTTTCTGTGTTCTGTGTTTTCTACTTGGAGTTCTGTTAATGGAAATTGGAAATTGTTTTGGATGAAGATGTGCTAGTGGATGTGGTTCTTTTTGTCTGTATCCACTAATCAAAGTAAAAAAATAGCAACACTGTTTTATATAGTGCCACTAAGTTCTGAGACATCACTCAAGTAGCTGGAAGGTCTGTAGAAGAAAATACGAAATCATTACTAGTGAAGTCAAGGGATGACACAAATACTGGCTGTTATACAGGCAACTTTTCTACTCGGCAACCAAACTCACTTGCCTTTTAAGACAGTTAAATGTAAACCCAACTAACTAACCAACCAACCAAAAATCCTAGGAAAGCACAAATATTTTCAAAAACTGAGCAATCAGAAAGCACTTCGAACTTCCCATGTCAGGCAATAGCTTGAGACTATTAAGTCTCAATAGCAAGAGACTATTGAGTAGAAAGAAGATCATATACCACAGTACATTACATTAGGGAGGTCATTACCTTGATACTGACTGTGTGAAGCACTTTAGAGCAAAAATGACAGATTGGAACAGCTTTAGAAAAGAGACATGGAAGTATTCAAGATTTGACAGTGAGTCTTAACAGACATGCTTTTGGTTTGTAGGAGAGAAATTAAGGTGAGACTTCATAATAAACAAAACACTGAAAATTGGAATGTAACCATTTAGTGATTTAATGAGCCACTGTAACAATTTCTCAAAGGTCAGAACATGTTCTGCCTTATATGATGACAATCAGTCAAGAAAACGACTTTCAAAAAGAGGTGGTACAATTGAAAGTAATGAATGCAACATAAGAAGGAAGTGAAATTACATGCTCTGCACTATGCATGATACTAGATTGGCTGATTATGCTGATATCTTCATCCTTTAAAATCTTCAAGTTTAGTAAAGAATTAACACATGAAATATACAACTAGAGAAGGGTATTAAACTCTTAAAAGTTCAGAGAAATTTTACTTTGCTAGTGATGATATAGGAACATTGCTGGCAATGAGAATAGTACTGCTGAAATCAGCAAAGCAGTATTAAGCCCTCTGTGAAGCCACTCGATTGGGAAAAAAAATAAAAAAGCAGAAGGTACAATAATGGTAAAGGTGAGATGTTGGATGAAATAACGCATAAATTGAGGCAGAGGTAAAATTAGAAGAGATTGTCAGATGGATTGTTTTCAGTTTATTAAACTAGGTGCTGCACTTTGCCTGTCCTCTGACACTACACATTTGCTTAAGTTTGTGCTGTTCATAGTCTATGCAACTTAATGAGAAATATTGCCTAAGTTGGATATTGGATGCTCATGCTGACAAGTTAATGTCAGAATCAATACCAAGGAGCTTGACTTGAAGGGTTCACCTCCAAAGAGCATGTTAACTTCTGGAGCTTTTCCACATTTACAGTGAGCCAAGATCTTAAATTTCCATAGTGAGAGATTTAACTCTATAAACATTTGGTCTATTTTTCATAAAGAAGAGTGTAAATACCTTTTTAAAAAAGAGAGGGAGGGAAGCAGGGAAGGAAAGGAAGGAAAGGGACAAAGGAAGGAAAGTTATATTAAATGCATATAAAATACATATTTACACAAAATAACCAGTTAAAAAAAAAAAAGTCTTTGACCTGACCTATTAGTGAATTATTTTACTTATTCACATATAATTCAAATATGTCAGCAAAAATATCTTTGGGACTAACTTTGTGAGCAGTTAGGATTTTAAATTGGTCAGGCAAACTATTGTACAGTCATCAGAAAAGAAATAGGCTTACATACCATCTGAACTAAAGCCCTTGGCAAACTTTGAGTGATTTAGAAATAATAGGTACAATCAGTTGTTCTTTGGAATTAAAATGTATTTTCAGCAACTATGGATTTTAACAACTAATAGGTGTTACATATGTTTTTATATTCTTTTACTTGCTCTGTTTTACACAGGCAGATACACAGCTCTGCAGTGAACTGCAGCATAAGCACAGTTCCTCAATAATGACAGTGTAGAGGTTACTCATCTATGTAATCCCAGATCTGCATTAAATTCGAGGTACGTGGAAAATTTCTTCTGTACTTTATGCAACTGTAATCTGTCTGTAATTGGGAAATGTCAGATTTCTTTTAATTTATTTTCCAATAGCTAATTTTTGGCCTATATTTAGTTCTCAATTTTGTAGTTGGGATTTGGGAAATTTATGTTACTTTTGTTTTAAAAAAAACAGTGTATTCATTGCTGATGTGTGACAATGTCTATTTTAAAATATGCTATATTTGAAAGATCAGTCTAGTAACCAAGCTGTGCTTCATTAGTGAAATAAAACCTTCTTAATGTTTGACATAGAAGTCACTATAGAACAGAACTCATTCTACAGTTAAGGAGAACACTTATCTAACTAGAATTTAAAAGGCAAGGATTTTTTTTTCCTGTGATAATTCTATGACATTTTTTCTCTCTTTTTCTTGCAAGTACAGAGAACACAGATCATCAGATTATGTAACCATGCTCCTGCTCAGCTGAGTTTTTTATCCCATCTAATAGTGATGGAAAACTAATGAGAACTCCTTGATGTCTTCATGTCAGTATCTGAGACTGAGGTATCAACAAAAGTATGTCTCCCTGTCCAGGTTTGCAGCAAGGAAAGACTGAACCACACTGAGAGTGGCCTTGACCAGCGGGCTATGTAAGTAGGAGCACACATATGCACACTGGACTGTAAAATGAAGAGATTGTAGCCTATTTAGCCATAAGCTCTTTTCTTCCACTCCCTAATGTATATAGAATTATAGAATCATAGAAGGGTTGGAAGGGACTTAAAAGATCATCTAGTTTCAACTCCCCTGCCTGGGCAGGGACCTCCCACTAGACCAGATTGCTCAAAGCCCCATCCAACCTGTCCTCGAGCACTTCAAGGGATAAGACACCCACAACTCCCTTAATCAACCTGTGTTTGTGTTTGGGATTACCCTGACTCAGGTGCAGGACTTTGCACTTGGCTTGTTGAACTTCAGAAGGTTGGCATGGGAACACCTCTCATGCCTTTCAAGGTCATCCTGGACATCATGTCTTCCCTCCCAGCATATTGACCACACCATGTCAATGGCAAACTTGTTGAGGAGGGTGCACTTGACAAACATGTCAAACAGTGCTAGCCCTAGTACTGAACCATGAGGAATGACTCATCGGGTCTGTGCTGTGTTAACATCTTTGCTGTTTTAGGAGTCAATATATTTTTAATAAATGAAACTGTAGAATGACTTTTGCATCAAGGTAGTAGGGCAGATATCCTAAGTTCTTAGAAACCAAAGGATGAAAGATGGCTCTGTACCATTCGTTTAGGATACTAACCAAAGTTGTGTTTACAGCTTTTTAATATCTTTTTACTTTTTTTTTGTTTTATTTTGGTATATCTCGCTCACACTCCTAGGCTTAAAGCAGTTGTATATTTTGAATAAGAGCAATGAATCTCCATCTTGCTCTGATAAACTGGCTTCTGTGCTGGTTTCGGGATTTTCTGCGTTTCTCTGTAACAGATGGCATGGTCCACTTGTTGGGGCTGTCAGGGAATTTTATATCTTTTTTTTTTACCACTACAGAAGAGACCTCGGTGATAGACTTCAGATTTTAGCTTCTTTTAAACTATGTGTATGCTTATGTCTCTTGGCTTTCTAGCATGGTTATTCTTTTTTTTTTTTTTTTTTTTAAAAAAAGGGATATTGTGCCCCTTAATGTGCATGTGCATACATGAAACATTTAAAATTAAAAATTAAATGAAAAAAATACTGAAATTATAAATGTGCAACAATTTTTCTTTCAGTTATGAAAAACTAGACCAAATAAAACTATTCTCTTTAGTCCTGGACTAGCTGTCTGTAAACAACTTTCTCAAAACTAAAGTATATCTTGAAGATCAACTCCTGGAAAGCATCTTAACCATAGGTGAATTTTGGCTGCCATTTAATTGGAATTAGTTAATTATCTGAAAAACAAAATTTGTAACTATTATTTTTTTCATTACAGTAAATTTTTACGCCATCTGAATTTACATGACACTGAAATTAAAACAAAATGCATATTGTTTATTAAAGCTTGTTTTTTAAAAAGGTAAAAAAAGTATGAGAGAGGTTCAGAGAAAAACTCAGGGCAATTTTAGTTGTTGGAAAATCTATAATGAAGCAGAATCATTTTGTTAGACATGCACACTGCAGGTGGTTGGAACTATCAGGAGTACCTAGAAACACAGCGACAGATTGCTAAAATGTCAGAAGCAACATAGAAAGACAGCTGGAGAAACTTTTTTGGTTTTGTGGGCTTCTAATAGAAACAATTATATTTTAATTAATTCGCATAGCTTGTAGTGAGTTGAGTGAGAAAACTAGAAAAATAAGACAGATCTCATAATTAATTTTGTTTCACTTACTAGACTTTACATTAGCTAATATGATTTTTTTTTCTTTTTTTCTTTTTCCCTTGGATTTTTAGCTCCTTCTGTCTCCCATGTGTGCATTATTACAGCTTCATTGAAAGCCATTCATAGCAACTTGCACAGCGAATGTTTTGCAGCCTGGTAAACACTTGTCTTCTGTAACGTAATCTCTGCTCCGAGTTTTGAAATTTTATCCTTGAGGTGCTTGGCTGCAGCTCTTGACATTCTGGGAGAGGTAAGGGGAGAATGATTTGCTTTAAAAATGTTTGTTTGTGGCACTTGTCTCAAATGTAGCCTGTTATCTCTCATTCTTATGTGATTGATATTATTTTTTCCCCATGGCTTAATTGTATTACTAATCTTTCATTTGATTTATTCACTGTATGACTCAAGAACTAATGTAATTCATCATTCAATGGCATAGATATTGAAGTATGAAGCATATTCATCTGCTATCTCATGCTTGCCAACTAAGAATATTTTAAATTTATTTACATATAAAAAGGGAGGACAGTTAGTAAATAAAATTGGGCTTAATGTTTCCTTCTTTCAAGATTTTCCACTAATTTGTTTTTGATATTCTCCTTGTAGGAGTAAAAAGAATGAAGATCCAAAGTCTCCTGAACTGTATTTTGTATAAAACAATCTTATTATTTGAGTATTAAAAGTTTCTTTTAAAAGTTTGTATTGCAGCCTTCGAACCAGTGTTGAAGGTAAAATATATAAGATGAATGAAGGTAGAACATATAAGATAAATGAAGCAATATTTAATGGTATCAGTGAAAAAGGAAGAAATATGTTTACCTGTGCTTCATATCAATGTAATAAATCACTTAGCTTTCATGGTAGAATCCTCCACCATTTATACAGTAGCATATAAGAATTAGATCTTTCACAGATTTAAAAGACAAGATTCTTGCAGTTACTTGCTTTCACATTGCCTAGATACCTGACCTGAAACTCTTACCATTGAAAAAGATTCTGCTGTTAGGGAAAGTCATAGAATCATTGTCAAGGTTGGAAAAGACCTTCAAGATCATCAAGTCCCATCCTACAACCCCTAACTGCTAAATCATCTTATGAAACACTATGTCTACCCCTTTTTTTAACACCTCCAGGGATGATGCCTCCACCACCTCCCTGGGCAGCCTGTTCCACTGCCTTCCCACTCTTAGGTAGAACATATAAGATAAATGAAGCAATATTTAATGGTATCAGTGAAAAAGGAAGAAATATGTTTACCTGTGCTTCATATCAATGTAATAAATCACTTAGCTTTCATGGTAGAATCCTCCACCATTTATACAGTAGCATATAAGAATTAGATCTTTCACAGATTTAAAAGACAAGATTCTTGCAGTTACTTGCTTTCACATTGCCTAGATATCTGACCTGAAACTCTTACCATTGAAAAAGATTCTGCTGTTAGGGAAAGTCATAGAATCATTGTCAAGGTTGGAAAAGACCTTCAAGATCATCAAGTCCCATCCTACAACCCCTAACTGCTAAATCATCTTATGAAACACTATGTCTACCCCTTTTTTTAACACCTCCAGGGATGATGCCTCCACCACCTCCCTGGGCAGCCTGTTCCACTGCCTTCCCACTCTTCCTGTGAAGAATTTTTTTCTAATATCCAGCCCAAGCTGAGTAAATACGACAGTCCTTTAAAATAATGTCTGCCTTACAAAAAATATTTGGCCTTGTTATGTCCTTTTCCCAGGAACTATTGGCCACGCGAGCTTGTTGCACAGTTCATTGACAAAGGTGGCACGTTCAAATTCACAGCAAACACACAAACTTTCAGATCCTTCTGAAAACCAACAGGCATTAAAGTGTGCTGTCAGAAATGTAGGGATGCTCATTCATTGCTCATTTCAACAGTGAAAATATATTCAGGAAGGATTTTTTCTCCATTTTCTCCTTGATATCTCTAGTATCAGATAATGTCTGTGAGACATTTTATTTCTATGAAGCATTTAAAAAGCACATTTATTTCATAAGAGGAACAGGAGTGACAATACCATACATGGCCTTAGGCAGCTAAATACTGCTTGGATTACTCAGCTCCCATCTAATTGCTAAAATGGAGAAACAAATGAGTAAGTCAGGCTGGGATGTTTCACATGACGTACTATGCAACAGGGCAGATTCAAAGCTGGTGTAAAGTGGTGTTGTTCTCCTGTCCTTAATGAAACTGGGGCCTATCACTAGCTGAATACCTATCCCATGAAGTGAAGAAAGAGAAATTAAGAAGTCCAAGAAAGACAGCAGAAATGTATTTCTTTCTCCCTTCATTTCTTATCCTCTTTCTCATTTTACCTCTTTGTCAAGGAAAAATTATGAAGAAAAAGAGAACAAAAAAATTAATTGCAACTGTGTTTAAACCAGTGAAACTTATAATCTCTTTGCTCCCATGCCTACTGCAGTTTTCTATTGGATGAAACTATCTGCAACTACTACCACACAGATTTTTCACTTCATACTATTTGTTTTGAATTTGTTTAGTATGACAATGACAGCTTTGACAGTAACTTTTTCCTCTCATCCTTTGAGTGTGATTCTCTACTCCATTTGATGCTTGCATGAGAAGAACAGCATTGAAGGCTGCATGTGAAATCATCTTCTGCCATCTGTTGAAGGCAAACACCTGGCTAATGAGATCTGCACAGGTAGAATCAAGGGCAGTTTCTAGGTTTACAGAGTGGCCTTGTATCTGCATATCCCAGAAAATTATCTGCAATATCCAAACATTAGTTTAATGGTACTTGCAGATGCTCTACACTGATTTTTTTTTTTGGCAACAAAGAACATTTTAGCATATTTGTAAAATTTCATAGAGTACTGTCATTTTTGCAACTAAAATGGCAGTGTGGAAGTCAGACTTTATTTTTACTGACTCAAAAGCAAACACTGAATGTTATGCTTCAGCAAGTAATGGCCTTTTACTCTCAAAGCACCTCAAAAACTGGAAGCTGCATGTTTTTGATGGAAAATTTGGTTTCTTGCTTTTTATTAATATAAAGTAAAAACCTGCCAAAATTTCTATTAAAATCATATGGCTGTTCTGGGTGCCTGGAACACTGAACAACAGCCTCTTTGCTGTGAATTTAAAGTAATTCTTAATACGTAAGTTTTTTTACAACAATATCATTTAAAGTCATATCAATATCTTTATAGTAAGGAATAGTGCATTTACATCCATATAGATTGCACTGAAATTATCTCAGGCAAGTTATTGTTTGCTAGGGGCAACATCAGGAGTTTGAATTACTGACAGAAAGCAGAGGTGTAAGCAGCAGTTTTCAGATTTTCTTTAGCATTCAGAAAAATATTAGTTGTGTATCTGTGCTCCTGTGAAATTTGACAAAACGTCCTACTGTTTTACAACCTTTTATCTTTCAGGAACTACTCCAAAGTGTTCCCAAAGATGCTGAACACTATTATTAAAATACTATTTATATTAAGTGGATGATTCTTTTATATCCATTATGTGTGTAAGACAGGATTTCATTTTTTTGTTGTTGCTCAGATATTTTGTTTACATTTCTGGTTGTGGCTTTTTTGAGAATGAGTTTCCCTGATTTTTTTTATACTGCTGCAAGGGAAGTAAAAGCCTACAAGATGTTACGCATGCTCCTAGCCAATACAGCAACAACAAAAAAATTGCATAATTTTTCCATGTCCTTTGTTTTTCTTCCTGAAAACAATAAATTAAGGAAATATTTTCAGAATAATAATTTTTACTTTACTAATAGCCTCTTAGGCAATCTTCAGCACAGAAAAATTAGCTGCTGCTGTTGCTACTGGCAGTTTTGCTGACGCTTTACATCCGAGTTCTAACCTTGCAGAACACAAAAACACATAGAAGGTCAAACAGGCTTCAGTCAAATGTCCCATAGTGTCTTAAACTTTTACAATCACTATATTGGGTTTATGTGGTAAAGTAGTGGGATGTGCTGCACAAGTGAACTCTGTGAGAATGGACCAGGGGCTGCTCAATCCCCATGCTGGACACAGCTGATCCAGCCAGCCCTAAAGTAGGCCCATCAATTGGACATAGCTGAGCCCATCAGCCAAGCTGGTAGCCCCTCTGTGATAACATATTTAAGAAAGGGTGAAAAATACTGTGCAGCAGCTGTGAGAGAGGAGAGATGTGAGACAAACAACCCTGTAGACATGAAGGTCAGAGAAGGGAGGGAAGGTGTTTCAGGCACAGAGGTAGGGATCCCAATGCAGCCTGTGAGACAGGTTGCCCACCCCCATGGAGGTCCACGGCAGTGAAAATATCCACATGAAGGACCCCAAACAAGAGCAGGTTTTCTAGCAGGAGCAGTGGCCCCATGGGAGATGCATGCTTGGAACAGCCTGTTCTTGAAGAACTGTACATTGTGGAAAAAACCTGCACTGGAACAGTTTGTGAAGAACTGCAGGCCATGGGAAGTATCCGCATTGGAGAAGTTAATGAAGGACTGTTTGCCATCGGTGGAGAATGCACGCTGGAGCTGGGGAAGAGTGTGAGGAAGGAGTGGCAGAGATGAAGGGTTGTGAACTGACCATAACCCCCATCTCCCATCCACCTGCACTGCTTGGGACGAGGAAAAAGAAGGGTAAGGAATGAAGTCGAAAGTTGGCAGAGAAGTGGTTTGAGAGTAGGTGTTATAAATTTGTTTTTGTTTCTTGCTATCCTACTCTATTTATAATTGACAATAAATTAAATTACTTTACCCAAGTTGAGTCTGCTTTGTCTATGACAGTGATCTGTGAGTGATCTCCTTGTCCTTATCTCAATAATTATTTTTTCACTGTTTTTTCTTCTCCTGCTGGGGAGGGAGAGTGAGAAAATGGGTGGGTGGGCACCTGGCAGCCAGGTCAACCCACCACATTCATTCATATTCTTTCTGTTGTTATGGAAGGCTGATTTTTATTAGAAGTATTTTTAATAATTTTTTAGTAAGGCTGAAATTGTTTATGATCTATCTTGCTGTAATAAAGACAAGTTCATGGGGAAACTAATATATGTTAAAGGTAAGTGAAAATAATTTCTGTATGAACATAGTTAACGTCTTTCTCTATATTTCTTATATGTGACAGGATTTTTTTTCTGTTGGAAAGACTGGCTGATGAAACTTCCGTTGAATTAATTTACTAAATTTTTGTATACTAAGCAGATTCAACATTTTCTTTTTACCTTATGTTATTAAACTATTAATTTCTGGTAGCATCTAAAAATATTGATATATGGAAGTATTTATCTTTTAACAGTCAGTAACTTGGTAGATATTGAATGCAACTTCTGCTACTACCACACAAATTAACTGTAAAAAGAAAGCTTCCTGTCCTCATATAAATTGCCAAAGATCTGTTCCTAGTGGCACTATTCCAAGTTACTACAATTTTGCTTAGTTCTTGGTTTTCCACATTGTATTGTTCCTGCACAGATTAGTTCTGCATAATTTTAGGACAAGTTTTGCCATCAGACTTGACCAGCATCAGGGAAGTGCTGACAGCAACACGAGGCAAAGTCTACACCAATCACACATTCAGTATGTTTGTTGGGATCATTGTTCAGTATATATTGCCAGCCTCCACAGGGTAGTTCCAGCTTGCACAAGGTTAAATTTGGATACTAGTATTTAGTCTTCCGTTCTAGCATTCTATGTAAAGTATCCTAGCATTCAAATAAAAGTAAGAAGAATCAAATGAATAGGAGATGCCTATGATTCAACAAGCATGACCAAATAATCATAACAAGATTCTCCATTCATGACAGGAGTCTCCATTCTCTAGGCCTACCACCAACGTCATACTTAAAATACTCATGAGTGTTACAAAAAGGGTCAACGCTCTGCAGGACAACTCTCCACTGCCAACTCTTCACCAACAACTATCAGCTAGACTCTTCTGCACTACTGACTCTCCACTGGAACAACTATACACGGGTACAGATGGGGCTTGTGCAGCACCATGAAGAGAACCTGAGGGCGCGGCCAGCTGTGCTCACAGGGCTTTAATCTCTTCAAGGAAACTGTATATATAGGGGAGTTCAAGTGTATGAGTTGCACAACATGTAACATCTGCTAGCTGACTAAGCTCACTCCTTCATTGTGCTTGGCCATCAGCTATCCACCTTGCTCTGCATCTGTTTTTAGTTATTTCATGATTAGATAAAGGAAACTCAATCAAATGCATTGCAAACGGCTCTTTTCAGGTCACAATATTGAACATGACTTTTTAAAACTGTCTTTTGATGGTTTTAATTGTATTAGTTTAACAGTAATTTTAGAAAATATCTCACATTTGATTGGGTTGCCTTTATCTCATGATTGATTTTTCAGTTAATGCAACACTTTAATAGTGGTTACATATTGCTGTCTTGCAAAAAGCAACACAGTTTTCAAAGTTCCCTCAAGTGTTATAGGCAAGTCAGAAATTAATGTCTATTTTGGACATATGGTATTGATTCATAGTATGAATAGATAAATATAGATAAAAAGTTGAATAAAAATCATTATAATTGTAACATTTTTGTTACTCATGAGTCTTCCAAGAGATGGGCTAAGCACAATCTATAGCACAGTAGCTTTTTATTACATTACATTTGTTTGATTCTAGCACTGTTTTCAATTTAGTTAGATATGTATGCAATGCTGTAGTGTGCTGCCTACTGTGGATCACTCCTGCAAAGGCCCATCTTGTCATGGGTAACAATTAATGCATATGTCAATAGTCTTGTAGCCTGCTACAAATTCTTTGTGTGTTCAGACCCTTAACAGCTGTGAGGAAGTGGTGTTAATCACAGAACACTGAGCTCTGGAACCTAGAATAGTGAATACACTACCTCATAAAGGAATGTGCAAGGTAATGACTGAAACCTTACCGAAACTAAACTTGTATGGGTGCAATATAAATTTCAAAAGAAGCATCACATTATATTTTACCTTGTGTTTGCACCTGCTGTGCAAAAGCAGCTTTACTTTTCCTTTGTTAATAAAAATTTCAGAATAAAAGCACAGTAAAATTTGAGGTTAGTTAGTCTTTGAGATTTTTGAGATTTGAAGTAGATTTGTTAATTTATTGTTTGTATGTGACTTCACTAAGCTTTCAAATATCCAAGGAATTCAGAGAAGTTGCATTAGGTGACAATATCTGTGTAAATTACGATATACCTGTCCAACCTTGTTCCTGACTCATCATGTGGTCATAATACACCTGTAGATGGTGACAGTACTCTGTGTAGATTACTTGTAGTTTCAGGATATTTTGTTCTCAATCTTCAAGATAATATGTGGACATTGCATGAGGGAATCCAAGATAATTTTGCATTTACAGGAACTTGGAAAGCTCTTGCATCCTCATGATGAAAAGGAAATTATTGGCATTGATTAGGTTTTTTCTCTTAACCCCAATGAAACCAATTTCACTGGTTTTGCTACGTGAAATAAGTAAGTGATATTAGGGTTTGACTCATTAAATATAATTTATATTCCAGAAAACTTTTCCTTTAAAGTAGAAAATAATTTGAAGCACAACCAGATCCAGCAGAGAAACAAAAATAGCTGACTAGGCATTTTAGTGGATATTTCAAGAAAATAACATGTTTTTAAAACAAGAAATACCTAAAAAAATCAGTTTTGATTAACATTTTAGCACTGCTTAAGGCATTATCAAAACGTATATCATCTGAAACCATCAACTTTTCTGCTTCTAAAAGGTCTAATCTAACATCCAGTAAAGTCAGTGAAAAGATTCAAGCTGATGTCTGCTGTTTCTCATGAACTTAACAAAACGAAGCCATTGGCTTGTTTTGTAGTGACTAGCTTGTAGTAGTGACAGATTCAAGGCTGGGTGAATTCTTTGGACAATTTTACACTGGTAGTTTCACCTCTTGTTAGTCATAGTGTTTTCAAGTTCAGTGTCATAGTTGGAGCTGTGTCACACAAGTAATTGCCATTCCCTGCATTTGTAGCTAAACTAATGTGCATTTAAAAAAACTATGGCTTCCCTTTTGGAGGGTGTTTTAACGGCACACAGTGCATAAGCAAGTGCAGATGATCAAATAGCATAGAATTTATATAAGCCCTTTGAAATACTCCCACAGTAACATGCAGTATCATCCTGCAAAGCATCATCATTATAAGCATAGTTAAATCTCACACACTTGGAAGTGCCTTGTAACATTCCTGCTTTTTTCTGCTTTGTACCTTTGTTTTGTGCTCTCTCTTAGTAACCATCTCTCCCAGGTCTTATCCTGTCTGGAAAAAATATTGCAAGTGTCCATTTCAGAAAAAGTGATCCCACTCCCTGATGCCTGATACAGACAGGAAACCAATATGTGTCTCAAAAGGATCAAGCTCTGCAATTCTCCATGTTACAAACACCAGTGGTTTAAAAATGGTGAGCTGGAGTTGCTGGCAGGTTTGTGCCATTTAGAAGCAGGGAGGGCTTAATTATCATCCAGCTAATCCCGTAAGGAGACATAGTTTGATTTCATTAGTAGAGTATAATTTTGTGAACTTCACAGTAGCTGCACAGCCTGCCTTAGTTACTCACAGGCTCTACAAAGCAACTTGTACAGCTCTATCCCCTTACAATAAAAGGCAATACCAACAGAAAGAGAATGAAGAATGGGTTCAGGTGAAGAGGTCTAATCCGGAATGTACAGTCAATTTCTTTCAGCTGCTTTTCTTCAAAGGAATTTGGGCATTTCAAGTTAACTCTCTCCAGTCTTCATTGCCCTTTTCAGAGCATCTGGAAAAGGGAATTGACAGTTATGTCATGTTACATAGTGTATATTTTGGGATCAGTTTACAGACAGTGCTATGAACTGCAAAGGAAAGAACATTCAGGGAGTGGAAGATAGATACGTACAAAACACATGTGCTGCCCTACAGGTGCATACCTCTGTACATATACAGTTATGTGCCTGTGTGTATATGACTTGTTATCTTTTATACAAATTGGTATAGCTAAAGAAATGTGTTAAATGTCGTTTAAGTATGGATTTCTATCTGGAGTGAAAAACTTGATGAATTTGAATTACTCTTGTGAGTAACTTTATATTGTGGAAAGACTGAGTAAATTTGTATCTTTGGAAATGCTGTAGTATTTATTTTCTTTATCTTTTGAAGCAACCCTTTCTCATTTTCTGTTTTGAAATGGAATCAAACCAGAAAATAAAAGTAGTTAAGTTTTTGAAAATACAAACAAAAAAAAAAATTCACATGACAAAATGTGTGTATTTGTAAATTATTTTTGTTAGCAAATAGAACTAAAAAAAATTATAATTTCAATAATTTATCTCTAGGATTTTTTATTTGTACATCTCAGTGGAAATAATATTAACTTTAAGATGCATTAAGCTACTGAAAGCTGAGGCAAACATAAGATTCTAGCTGAAGTATTATGTTTCACGAGTCTTATAAAATTGAAAGTAGAGGCATTTGAATAACTTCTTAAAACTATTTGAAATAGAATTTCCTTTCCCAACATTTCCCAATTTCTACTCCATTGTTTTCCCTTGTTTTGTTATCTGCAGCTTGCCCTCTTGGGTAAATTTGGGTGTTAGCCTAAGACACTGGAGCTGATTGTGAAAGATAAAGAAAAGGGAATAGTATGAGAAAAAAGAAACTGGAATGGGGGAAAAAAAAAAAAAAAAGCTTTGCAATGCAGTGCTACTCAGGAAATAATTCTAATAGAATTAATCAGCCACAGTACAACAGGGGCTTGGTTTATTGCAGGCCTTAAAAGAGCCTTTAGGGTCTTGAGTATGTAAATGGGGTCCATCTTTCCCTCAGGAAAATCAACCAGAGTTTTACATTGACATTAGTGCAAGTAGGACTGGTCCAATGACCACAGCCAGGGGAAAGCTCTGCTGCCTTTTTTAGCATTGGGTTTGAATTCTAATTTAAGTGACTATGCAGCATTCCTGGATCCTCACTTGGAACGTGGCAACTAAGAAGAGCAAACGAATAATTTAGATTGATAAACCATATGCAAATAAAAGCTAATCTCAGAAAACATGATGTTATCTTACTGAAGCCGACCAGACAAAACAAGTAATTTTTCAATTGTAAAAAATACCCCTATAGCACACACGTGGATTAATGTATCACAGAGATTAGATTTTCATAGCTCTTTGTATCTTTATTAAAAGATTAATCCAGCAAAAATTAAGATTAGTTCTAAAAATAAAGTGTGCAGGAAGGTCTTAAATTCCTGCTATTTAGAGTCTTAATTGCAAGATATCTCTATGCAGATACAGAGTTCTTTTTAAGCTGTATTACAATGGTTTACTATGCTGTTGACTAAGCAGTTGAACTAAGACAGCAGCCAATGGGCTGGGGTGGCTGAGATAGTGCAATATCCTCCCTTCTTCTCACAGGACAGCATGGCATATTAGTAGCTGCAGGTAGCCATTACTTTAGTCACCTTAGTAAGACACTATTCTTTATCAGTATTTCCAAAGTGTCTTGCTTCAGCTTTTTAAAGGTACTTCATAGAATTATGTCTGGAAGGACAGACACTTAAACATCCTTAGTCAAAGATATACCTTTCTGATTATTAGTTTTTTCTTGGAGCCTGGAGAACCTTTAGAATAATTCAAGAAATCCTAAATATTTCTGCTATGACAGCTTACTGAGGCCAGCTCCAATATACACTCACATTTTTTCCAGTCCTAGATAAGCTTGTGACACTGGAGTTGTGATAAGGGTTTTGAAGGGCAATGTCAAGGCTGTTTTTCCCTCTAGCCTGAATGAGAAGGTTTCTTCCATCACTTTAACCCTTAGCATTGTTTTAAATACAATTGTTTTGCATATGGTATAATTGATTAAACTCTGTTCACTGATGATTTTGTTGGTATTTTTTAGTGGAACAAATATTTTTCAAATCCTAATTCATATTGTGGGCATTAGGATAACCTCATGAGATGTGCAGCTACATCTTCATTTTTCAGCTACATTTTCATTTTTCCCAGGTTCATTTGCCTTAATCAGAAACATGTCTCAGCTACACAGACCTAAGGGATTATGTCTTTCTTTCCATGAGAGACCTGCAAAACTTTGAATTGCACAGCTACAGAAATTGAGATGATCTATAGACTTCAATTCTAAAGCTATGAATCATGGTGGCAGAGACTTCTGGTCAATAAGCTCATGTGAATTTGTCTCTCTTTCTAACCCGCACGTACTTAGATAAAGCTCTTTTTAATTCTACTTCAGAGACTTCCAACATTACCTAGCATGGATGTAACTCTAAAAAACAAAAGGTCACATGCTGTAGAATTTGTACAACAGATACTGAGCAAAATTCCCAATAAAATAGCAGCGTGGATAATTCCTAGTTATATCGAGGAATAGGAAATACTAAGGAGAAAAATGATGCAGGTCTACAGTGATTATATAATTAAGCCATTGTGACTTTAGTGAGAGTTCTGAAATTTTGTAGGCTCCAAATAAAGATAAAGAATCCTAATTTAAGGAAGTCACATTTTAAAACCTTGACCTGTGGGTATTTACTTCACAGCAACAATGTAATTAGCATTTACAAGTCTAGATACTAATGACTGAGATAAATTATATAGCTCACAGAAAATAGTTAGAATCAAGCCACACTCAAATAATTTGCCATGGTTGCTTGAAAAACAGGCTTCTTTTGTCTTTTTGTACAAACTAGTACAGTTTATAAGGGTTGGAAGACTCATCTACTTTATAATTCTGACAGAGATGGAATAGGGATGTTTCTTGAAGCTTTTTTTCCCAATATCTTTTTCCAAATATTATTTATAACATTTGAATGTAGTCAGTGTTTTCTAGAATTTATGAAAACCATGTCTACTGTAACTTCCTTAACAGCTGAAACGCCATTGAAGATAATAGCTCTGCTTTAGAATGTTAAGGATTCCAATAGATTATTTTGACATCAAGTGCTAAAGGTGACATTTTATTAATTGAACACGTTTAAAAACACTAGTTATTTTATTTAGGTTGAGTTTATATTTTATGAAATACATGAACACTCAATTATTCCTTCTTACTGTACATGACAGCATATATGACATTGCATTCTGAATGCAAATAAATCAGTATTCTTCTACTTTGCCTGTAACCTAAAAATAACAATAGCCTTTGAACTAAACAGAAAGGGGATGAGGAGGGAACCTTAAAATCCCAGGGGATTTCCTATGTTACTAGTGTTCCTTGATTTATTTCTGATAGAAGACTGCGTATAAAATTGATGACATGTTCAAATATTTTCTTGCTGCAATTCAAACAACAAATAGCATTTAAAAAAAAGAATTATTCCCAAAGGTCACACATGATTCTCCTTGAAATGTGCACTACTTCATACTCAATTGATTCAATTTTCTTCTCAATTATTTTATTCATAGACCTATACATGCACATAATTATAAAAATTCCTAATTTTTCCGTTTTTTGTTTTTTGTTTTTGTTTTTTTTAGTCAACCCTGCCGTGAAAGCCAGAAGGTTAAAATCCATCTTGCCTTTTCACCACTTCTACAAGCTTTTACATGCCTAAAAAGTTGTAGGTAATGAGTGGTTTTTTTCAGATTTAAATGCAGGCAGGCAGCCACACTAGTTCATGAATGAGCAGGTAACTCAGTAAATATGTATATTCCCTCTTCATGAGATCACACACTGAGCACAACAGGGATTCTTGTGGCAAAACAGGAAGGACAAAGTGGTGCTGCAAATGCTCTCATCTATATCTCCCACTTTCATCCACCTAGCAATGTAGTGCCAGTATTTAGACTCAGCAGCTTAGTATCCTGCAGTCCCTCAGGGAAAGAAAGATTCCTAGGAAGTTACCAGTGGCTGGCTGGTAAATTATTTGAAATCACCAGGGTCCTAGTAATCTAAAATGGCTTCAAAAAAAGAGTGATGGAGTTCTAGACATGCACTTTCCTTTCTTACGCCATGGAGGTAGCCATCGAACAAAGGTAAATGATTTTTGTGAAGTATTAAAAGAGGAAGTTGTCAAATGCTCTATAAAACTTTGTTTATAAAATTGTTTGCAGTTTTTGGTTATCATTCTATTGCAAAAATACCTGCTCTGGCAATTATAATTTAAAATATCTGATGGGCTGCCTGTTGGTCTCCTCATGCCAGAGGTATTTTTTATTTATCAAGGACATACTGATGGCTTGATTCACAAGGTGGAAAAAAAGCCATTTATAGAATATTTCATTCTTGCTGTTACTAAATAGCAGGCCTATTAATATCTCTTGCTGCTTTTCAGCTCTGAGATTGTTTGCCCCATGATGTATCACAAAATATCTTTAGACTGAAATTACCAACAGAAAACTGAAATAGATTAAATGAGAAATACAGGAAAAAAATGAACACTATTTCCTCTTAATCTGGACAATCTTGATGACTTAGGTCCAAAATGAGAAATTTTTCCTCTGGAAAAAAAAAAAAAAGTCTTCTAAAGAGTAGACAGAAAGAATCTAGTTTCATTAAATAATTTTGTAGGAACATTGAATAAAATTCTGAAGTAATCTGTTTAACAATGCCTCTTGAACCTGTGAAAGAGAGGTAAGTACTATTCTGATCTTTGATTTTTTTTTAATTTTTTTTTTATATCCTTGCAGTGGTATGAGACAACACGATACAACAACTGCTCCCAGCGCCAGCTGTAGAACTCCTTTGTCTCTGGTCTCAGCATGTCCCACGCTAAACTCCCCAGTTCTCAGGTACTCCCCACAGGAAGGGAAGCAAAACGGTTGGGTGGGTTGCTGAAACATCTCTTTAGTTCATCAGCAAATGTTGTTTAATCCACAAGACAGACAACAGATATCCTGCGTGCCAAAGTCCATCACTTACCTCTTGGATTGTTCCAGACAAGCAGTGTACATCCTGAATGCCACAACGACAACAACTGGAACAGCCCCATGGCCTCTCACTCAGCTCCACCCCCCCGATGCACACACACAGCCACACACACACCCTCTCGAATGAGGAGGACAAAGCTCCTGGGTTGAGACAAAGGACAAGGAGCATTCTTTACTGATTAAGGTTCTGGGCAAAACAGACTCAACTTGGGGAAAAATAATTTAATTTCACACCAATCAAACACACACAGGACACACACAACACAAAGAGCAGAGCTTGCGTAAGACATAAATAGAATGAGAACTGAGATTTTCTTCGTCTCCTTGTTGAACCCAGCATTGAGTTCAACCCTACTTAAATCCTTTGGTTTTTGGTTTGGCTGGTTTTGGTGGTTTTTTTTTTACTGCTCTGAAAATGTTCAATTCCTTGAATTTCTCATGCCTTGTTTATTAACTTGTGGCTATGCATTCACATTAGTGCAACCTCTGGGGCTTCACATATGACATTATTACTCATATTTCCATAGAGTGTGGGATTTGTATGAAGAATGAGGACCTGTTATTCAAGGCTCAATATAGCCACATGCTACAATATGTTATCCAGATAAATTACCAAACTCATTTGTGTTATTTCCATTTGCTACTTCACAGCATATGCAACTATAATCGGGCTATTTGAAATATGCTAAGTGTTAGTGTGGACTGAATTACTTATTAGAAAGTAAGCATTTGCTCTGGCAAAAAGCCAGATATGAGACTGATAACAGGGTTTGGCATACAGCACAAAGTAACAGTCAGTAATTAGAAATATATACTTACGCATACAACTTCCCTTACCAAATATATCACAGATGAATGTGTAAGAGGAATTGCTTAAAGCTCTCTTCTCCAGTTTAGATAATCAAACACATCAAAGAAAGAAAGCAACAGAAGGATAGATAAATATTTTCTCAAAACCTGTGAAATTTTACTGTTAATTGTTTTTCCTTCTTTCAAACCAGTCTAGCTTCTGTCTGAGCATTGTTCAGAACATTCAATATTCCTGTCACATTTTGCATGTTTTATACCTTTGGTTATTTCCTCTGCCCTGAATCAGAAAATGTGTTGAACAGCTGCCCACAATTCAGAGGTGGAAACATAAATAAAGGCACAGAATGGAAATGAAATTACCTCATGCACTACTCTGTTGTAGGATCAAAGGTCAGTATTTCTGTTTTTTATCACATAAAGATGACCATATATATGGTTTATTTTCTAATATATAGCTCAGAAAAGCCTATGATCTTGGGGCTTGCTATGTAAATTATCTGGAAATACCTGGGACTATTCACTTGTCTCCTTTGAAATTGGTATTCTGATCAATATCCAGGAAATTGACATCCTTTTTAAATCAGTACTACAACTATTTACATGATTCCCTTAGCTACCTCAGCATTTTCTGTTCTGATACCCTAGAGATCTACAACAAGCTGTTGGTGAACACTACTTTCCAAATTTAACTTTCCCCACATTCCAAACTGCTGTCACTTCATAGCTACGGATGTGAAATCATCTCTTTAGATAACATGATCTCCATTGCCTATATTATCACACTTACACTTACCATGTTAAGGCTTGCCTTTCCATATATCAGGGATTGAGATATTCCTGTCAATAAAATTTATCTCAGACTTGATTGCAACAGTAGTTCACAAATGTCTTTGATATCATGTAATTTCAACTGAAGTATTTGTTTTTTTGTTTACTAAGATTAGATTACCTCCAAACACATTACTGTTTTCTTAGTCCATGGTGTTTGGCAGAAGTATTCCACACACTGCTTTCACTGTGATCTTCATGTCCTTTGTTTTCTTTTAATTGTCAAATGTATTTTCTATTTTTTAACACTTTAGCTGGAATCACTTTCAGATAACATGGAATTAATGCTGAGAGGATATAAATGTAAGTATCTTCATGTAGAAAGATTATGCTTAGATCTCCATCTCTTCACAAGAAGAAAACAGCAAGATCTTCTCTTTGAGTGTGAGTTGTTTTAACTGTTGAGACTGTTTTACCTAAATTGTGAATTCATTTAGATCTATTCAGGAACCATTGCTGTTAACTTTGTGTTCTGGGGATTTCCTGACCTGGTAATCCATACTTCATTAAAATTTTGGATACCACAGGATATGCAGCTAGAAATTATTGCTACCAATTATTACATTATATATACATTATAACAAACAATGACTTTTAGTTATTGAATTGAATTAGTTTCTCATTACCTAAACAGAAATACGTCAACACTGAAATAATTATTTGTAACTTTTCATTGTCCATTGTTATGTCATCAGCAAGCATACTTTCATAATCAAATTTCATAAAAGCTAAATAAAAACATATGGTTTCTTCTAATATCTTATTGTATTATTCAGGCAGGTGTATAAATGTAGGAGAACATCAATTGGGATTAAACTATGTGAGTATGTTGCCAGATTTGGAATTTAGGGATCTTTTAATTGATTCAACTATGTTAGAGTATTTTTAAAATTACTCTACTGATGTCTGTGTAACTATTGTTTTGTATACCACCAAAACTGAGATATGAACTTACTCTTCATAAACAGAAGGTCTTTTGTTTCTTGGCAGCCACTATAAAAAGGATATCACAACAAGAGGAATAAGGAGCACTCAGTCAAATAAAAGTAGCAAAACATGCTAATTATTTATCTTCAGTGTGTTTGCTTTGTTTGTTTATCTTGTACATAATATAAATTAAGGAATTTTGAGTGTTTAAAAATATAATCATAGTGCAATTTTATGTTAAAATATTTTTTGCCTGTAAAGCTCAAAGTAATTTGTAAACCAGCCTCAACATGATAAACATGAACATTTTCAAAATGGCTTGTGCAATATGAGGAGGGAAATCACTCACTGCTGGAATGCAGCTTACTTCCAAAGTGTTGAACTGTTTTCTGTGCACAGCAACCTTGTATAGCTCAGGAAAGAACTGGGGGATAACACTTCTTCCATTTAAGTAATATTCATTAGTAACATTAGTTCAGTTACTATTTGTGTAGCTCACTCACCAACTTTAGACATAATTTTTAAGATTGAAAATTTCTTACAATATTTATTCTGCTTCAGCTGAAAGAAAATCGCTGGAGTCTATCTGTACTATTTGTTGTATTATTGCTAAAAAGCAATAATACAACAAATACAACCCTGAAACTCTAGCTGATGCTTAAAACTTTTTCAATTAATCACAGAATTACAGAATGATTGAGGTTGGAAAAGACCTCTGAGAACATCAATTCCAACCTATGACCTAACACTACCACATCAGCTAGACCATGGTGCTAAGTGCCACATCCAGTCTTTCCTTAAATACCTCCAGGGATGGTGACTCTACTACTTCCCTGGGCAGGCCATTCCAATGTCTGATCACCCTTGCTGTGAGGAAGTGCTTCCTAATATCCAACCTAAACCTCCCCTGGTGCAGCTTCAGGCCATGCCCTCTCACCCTGTCAGTAATTGCTTGGGAGAAGAGACTGACTCCCATCTGACTACAACCTCCCTTCAGGTAGTTGTAGAGAGTGGTAAGGTCCCACTGAGTCTCCTCTTCTCCAGGCTGAACAACCCCAGCTCCCTCAGACTCTCCTCATAAGACCTTCCCTCTAGACCCTTCACTAGCCTCTTTGCTTTCATGCACAGGTTCCACTTTAGTGGCCGTAAATGGTGAAAAGACTCAGGACAAGTGGCCTAGAGGAACCACAGAACAATGCTTTATTGAGATTCCAGTACTTAGGTGCTAATGGTGAGCAATGTCTAACACGTGAAGTCATAGTAACAACTGCTTTGTCTGATGAGTGGAGCAAATAGGGAAATGTCTAGGGATTTATAACAATCTAATTTATACGAGAAAAAGAGAAGAAGAAAGGAAGAAAAGACGGAAAGACAGGTGAGAAGTAAGGACAGATGTATCACCACCCTTTCATTCCAGCAGGGTCTCTTCTGGTGTCATCCTGCTCTGCAAGCCTCTAGCCTTGGGTCCTGGTCCATTTGTCACACTCTGGTGGACCATGGTGTGACACAGTCTAACATTCCAGAGAGTTCTGGAATGGGGTTGAGGGGGCTTCTTCTAAGGGTCCAAGGTGAGCCCTAGCATTCATGCACATGTACAGAGCAGCTGCTGGAAATTTACCAAAGGAGGCAAGCCAGAGAAGGGCGAGATGGGGAGAAGGGGGATAGCCTGCCATCCTGCCTGCAATGTTCACACTTACCTAACACAGGACTGTTCTGAGTTGTTTGAGACACAACAAGGGATGTTATGGTTCCACATTCCCTTGTGTCCTGGTTTGAGCCAGGATGAAGCCAATTTTTCTTTTTACTGATTTTTTTTTCCTTCAGCAAGCTTTCTTGTAACTAGCAACAGTGTGTTCTGCTAGGCTGATAAGACAGTGGAATGTTTTTCTAACTACTGAGGCTTCAAGGCTGCACCTGCACTCTGCCGGCTCAGACACTATGGGGAGATCTGTGCCCCCCCCCGTAGGAGGCTGAGTTAGATGGACAGCAAAATTGGCCAAAGATATTCCATTCCATATATCTACGTAAGCTCAGAGGAAGGTCAGAGACCACAGAAGACAACTTCCTTCCTGCTTCTGCTCCCCTTCTTTTCCGCCCATGGCCGGCATCCAGGGAGGACTCTGCTCATCCATCACCGTCGATCCTCAGGCTTGATCTCTCGTGACCCCCATAACTCTCTGCTTTCTCCAGCAGCAGCTTCGGGATTCCTCAGGACTCTTCCCAGTTCAGGGAAGTGCTGTGGGAGTTGCTGGGGTGGGGGGAGGCGAGAGGCTTTTGCCCATACCTGAATATATATCTGTATATAATTGTATATATTTTCTTGTATCATTCATTAGTGTTTTAATTAAAGCTGTGTAGTTTAGTTTTCAATCCAGCCAAGTCTCTCTCTTTTTCTCTCTCTCCTTCCCTACCTGGGTTGGGGGGAGGGGGGATCGAGAGCATTGTTGTCGGACCTGAGTCAAACTGTGACAACAATTTATTGGGGGTCATCTTTAAAGCTGTTGAGTTTAGTTTTCAATCCAGCCAAGTCTCTCTCTTTTTCTCTCTCTCCTTCCCTACCTGGGTTGGGGGGAGGGGGGATCGAGAGCATTAAGTGGGGAGGGAGAGGAGTGAATCTGATGTGTAGCTTTGAGGAATCCTGAGGATTCCTACCTTTTTTTTTTTACTTACTGGATTAGCTCAAGTTTAAAAATACTATTTCGTTTGCAGTAAGTCAATTTATAGACTGGTAAATATTTATACCTGTTTAAAATGTCCTTCTATGCCTCTCTTTCTGTGAGATCTAGTTGGAATTTTTAGTCTTTCTTTTGAGATCTGTGTAGTTTTAAAAAAAATAATTCTTAAGGACTAGGTCTTGCCTCTGAATGCATAAAAGCTATGGCATTGCATGTGCTATTTCTATGGAGGAAACATTTAGAAGTCACTACATTGCTTTCAAATGACCCTTTGTGTTGTTTCAACAGAGCAGTTCTAACCAGAAAGTCAAACTGTTCAGACCTGGTTTTGATTTGGATTCAGTGCTTACACATACGGAGCACAGAGGAAAAGGAGAGGAGTGTCCCAGCTCCTCCAACCCAGAGCTATATTTGAGCTGTTTTTCTAGAAGACTCAGCGGAGCCCATTTTATACTGAACTAATGGCAAATTATCCCAGTTCATTTTTCTTGCAGGACTTCCTGGTTATAATATCAATTACTCGTGAGAAAGACTTGCACACTCATAGCTAGTATTTCTTTGGGGAATCTGTTATCATCGTTGATATTTCATGGCTTGCAAAAAAGTAATTAATTTGTAAATTAATTTTGTAAATGTCCATTTTCTTGTTCATGTTGAGGTCTATAAACTGGGAAAAAGTTCCAGCTAACACAAGAAAAATGCAGTGTAATGCACCTAAAGGCACAAAGATGAGTGTGTTAGGTTGCTTGTGTGACAGTTTGAGAAAAGATAACCAAATGACAGCTTCAGTATTAGGATTTTTAATTTTGCTGTGTCCATGACTAAGATTTCTTGTTCTGAAATCTTGTGAGAGAAGGACAGTTCTAATTCTGTGGGGTTGTCCATGTAGAGTGGTTTTTGTATGCGTTTTGCTTGCAGCACATAGGATCAAGCTTTTTTCTCACTTGAAGTCTTTCTTCTCTATACCCCATTCGCTTTGAAAGAAGGGGTTCAGTGTGTTTAGTATGCCTCTGTCACTGATCTCAGAGATGTACCTGCTTACACAAACTAACTTTCTACATAACTTGCTTCTTTGATCTGCATACTTTTAGAGAATGCAAGCAGCCAGTGCTGCTACCATAAAAAGAACATTTTGGGTATACACTGAGGATTTTATCTTACATGTTCCTTCTCAAGAGCAATTACCGAACATGATTTGCAAGAGATACTTTCTTTTCTTGAAGGACCAAGGCCTTCACGTTAAATATACTTTAAAAAACATTTGACATTTGATCCATGAGTCATCTTAGTTTAATTAGTTTTGCCATATATTATGATGCCTTTATTTAAAATAAAAATTGCTCGGATGGATATCTGTGCTAGAACCGAGTCTTTTTGCTGACCTGTCTTGTGGCTGTCATCAGGAAACCAAGAATTTCCAAGTGTTTTTAATTATTAATTTTCCCATTTAATAATGTTATTAAATTATTAGTTATAATGTATTTATTAAACTTTCAATCTTGTGTGGATGAAGAAGCAAGTCAGTTTGCTCTTCTTACTGAGCCAAAGAGTACCGCTGTCACCGTTTGACTCAGGTCCGACAACAATGCTCTCGATCCCCCCTCCCCCCAACCCAGGTCGGGAAGGAGAGAGAGAAAAAGAGAGAGACTTGGCTGGATTGAAAACTAAACTACACAGTTTTAATTAAAACACTAATGAATCATACAAGAAAATATATACAATTATATACAGATATGTTCAGGTATGGGCAAAAGCCTCTCACCACCCCCCACCCTCAGCAACTCCCACAGCACTTCCCTGAACTGGGAAGAGTCCCGAGGAATCCCGGAGCTGCTGCTGGAAAAGAGCAGAGAGTTATGGGGGTCACGAGAGATCAAGCCTGAGGATCGACAGTGATGGATGAGCAGAGTCCTCCCTGGATGCCGGCCATGGGCGGAAGAGAAGGGGAGAAGAAGAAGGAAGGAAGTTGTCTTCTGTGGTCTCTGACCTTCCTCTGAGCTTACGTAGATATATGGAATGGAATATCTTTGGCCAATTTTGCTGTCCATCTAACTCAGCCTCCTACGGGGGGGGGGCCACAGATCTCCCCATAGTGTCTGAGCCGGCAGAGTGCAGGTGCAGCCTTGAAGCCTCAGTAGTTAGAAAAACATTCCACTGTCTTATCAGCCTAGCAGAACACACTGTTGCTAGTTACAAGAAAGCTTGCTGAAGGAAAAAAAAATCAGTAAAAAGAAAAATTGGCTTCATCCTGGCTCAAACCAGGACACCTTGCAAGTCGCCAAACAGAATATGACACCTAGCTCTGGCTGAAGTGAGCCTAGGCCAGTCCTGAGATCTCTGATCTCAGCTCAGGGCAGGGCCTAAAGCCTTTAACTAGAAATGGTAAAAATCCGTATCAACTGGGTTATAGTTCTGGCCGCATGTACAGCAGCTTGTATTTTTTAATTGTTGTTTTCTCCTCAATCTATGTATTTTTATAACAAATATGTTCAAAGTCACATCTTACACTTGTGCAAAAAGACCTATTATGAAAAAAGCCCTACATTGATATGACAGTTTGTATCTTATATATCTTAATGAAGAGTTTCCTGGAGCAGATGAACACATACTACAAAACAGTTTTTACATGGGCTTTATTTAGTAAACTAACTGGTGGTCTGTTAGCAACCCTTCTTACAAGTCAAAGAACCATATTTATCGATATTAATTGCATTCAGGTTTGCTAAAAAGCATAAGAATCTTCTTTGCTAAGACAAATAAGTACATTGTGTACTCATACATATATAAATGGTAAAAGCTTTTTTGCAACAATTTTCTTACACATTACTGAAGAACATGAACCTAAACCTGTTATTTATTACACAGACTTATCTCTGCTTTTATCTGCATGCATAGCATTTATTTTTAATGCTAATGCATCTTCTCTGGAAATATCGCTAGTCTGTAATGACATTTTTCTTTTGGTTTAAAGATGGACATGCTTGCATGGACTCAGAATAAAAAACTTTCTATTTGTCTGTATTATTGCTGTTGTGTATCAATATTATGAAAGATGAAATGTACAAAATGCTTTTAAAACTTTAACATGGTGCATACATAAACTTAGCTGTAGAAAATGTGATTTGTCTCATTAAAAATACCAATATATGGAGAGAGGAAAAAGAGGTTCAGCTGAAAAAATTAATATAAACAAGAAATAAAGAAAAGCTGTATGTTTATTCTGTACTCTTCTTGCTCAGTGATCTTTGGACAGTTGGATTTGTTTGTTTCAGTTTTTTCCTTGTCAAGAGTGCTGCAATGCAATATGAAATATGAAGAATTTTAAAATTTTTATAATTCACAGTTGATTAAGAAACACTGAGTACTGTTAAACTGAAAATTTGCAAAGGTGGGAAACAATCGGTTGAAGTCAAAGGTGGAAGGTACTCAAGTAATAAGAAGAGATTCAAAGTGTCTCTTTTTTTTCCTGTTATCATTTTATACATTGTTAATGGCAGATTACATTCATCTGGAAGAGAAAGTATATTGAATGTAATGGCAACCTGTGACACTTCCATTGATCATATGAAGATCGATATGAGTTTTACAAACATTAATTAATTTCTATAGTGTGCCATATTAGTATAACAACTTAGACTGGATTGTTGACACATCTGAAAATGGATTAGAGTTCACCTTTCGTGTGAGCAGGCACTATACAAATGGAGGAAAATTGAATGAGCTGGTCACTTAGCTTGAGCAGATCTCTAGACTAGCAAACTTTGTGTAGGATTTTAAAATATATTTATCATTGTCCAAGATTTCCATCATTGCAATCAAGAAGACAGGATACGGGACAGAAGTAAAAGAAGTGTACAATGCTTTTCAGGTATTTCCTTTAGCTTAACCTCCAGTTTAGCATACTTTCCTTCAGACCAGGCATCTACTCCAAGATAATTATCTGATCATCTGGGAAGAGGAAATTCAACCTAATTTGACTTAGATTTATAAAGCTGTGAAAATAAATACAGAATAAATATATAAAAAATAATGATAGGAGATTAGAGGGGGTTAGTATTAGGTGGGATGAGACTTTCTCCTAGGCAACATGTTTCTTCAAAGTGCCTGATCTCATAAATTGATTCTAGTGTTCTAGTGGTTACTAAGACAATTAGGATTTTGCTTACAGCTCTACCATAAAATGAAATTGCTACCTTGAATTTAAACATGACTTTCTTCAAAATTCATATTACAAGACTGGGAACTTGGCCTTAGAGTTCCGAATTATAGATAGATAGATAGATAGATAGATAGATAGATAGATAGATAGATAGATAGATAGAAGTTTGTTGTACAAATTACATGCCTGTTGTTTGAATTGTGTGAATGTTACTATGGTGTTTCTGAAATGGTAATTTTTTGAGAAAGCTTAAGGGAAGAGATAAGGTTAGCTAAGGATAAATTTTTTCTTCCACCTGTGTGTGCTGAAAAGGATCCAGATATGAATAAAATTGTAAGACTTAGGATATAGAAAACAAAGGAAACAGAAATACACAGTGAGAAAAAAAAAAAGTATGTTATCTCTGGTTCCATTATTAAAAGCCATCATTTTGAGTCATGTGATTTAGCTGTTACTGCTGTACATCCTCAGTGAATATCTCCAGCAATGTACTTTTAAGAAATCCTAGTCCACACAAAATGGACATATTTTTTTTCTTGCATGTCTTCCTAACTGAAGAGGAAAGCAACAGTAGTCATTATAAATACTCCTGACTCATGGAGAACACAGTATTTCAAATCACCAGCACCATTTACTCTTACTCTTCTGTAGGAATGCATTTAAAAAAAAAGAAAAAAAAAGGAAAAAAAAAAGAAAAAAAAAACCAAAAAGAAAAAAACCAAGTGTACCTTGCTGTATATATCATCCAAAACCAACCTAATGCATTGACTCCCTGCAATGCACTTCTTGACTTACGAACTCAGTGAAGTGGTGAGTCAATTTACACATGGTGAATACGATGTTGAGATGTATTCTGAAGAGGGATAATCCCAGTTGTCAGGTCGGTTATCACCTGGAAACAAACAAACAAAAAATTCTAACAAACCCTCAAGCTAACTAACCAATAAAAAAACCCCATAAAATTATATGCCATTGATTTTTCTTTATATCAGGCTACCCAATTGAATATCATATAAATACTAGCAAAAGCAGAGACATTACACGTAGGTAGTACATTTGTCTTCTCTTTACTAGAAACCAGAACTAAAAAACTTCTTGTTCAATTCCCTGTTCAATAAAGCATTTAAGACTATGTTTCAGGTTAGAATTTTGTAGAGTTACTGACTTAAAGGAAATGGATGTTTACCTTCTAGTTAAGCCTGTGCTTAAATTGTTGGCTAGATCAGAGCCAAAATTTTCAGCAATTTGATGGACTAGATGTACCAAAAATGAGATAGCAGCATATTGCATTTATGAGAAAATGAAATGGAAGCAAGAAATTCCTTAATATTTCCTCTGTGCTATCTTTTCCAAACCAACTTTCTCTCTATTCTGTGTTAAATCTCTCTTATTCAGGTCTTAAAATGCAGTGCAGGCTGATAATTATCTTCTGAAGATAAGCATTAAGAATGAAAATTAGAGTAGGATGAAAGGGTGATAAAATTTCTGTAGTGAAAGTGAATAAAGATAAACCATTGGCAATAGCAAAAGAACACTAATAACCAGCACTGGGAAATGAGGCATTCTTAATTAATAACGTCCATTTCTTTTTACTTTGAAATACCATTTTCTCAACATTAGTAACAACAATAATGGCTCTCCTCACTGCCTGAGAATGCACACAAAACTTTTACAAAGATAATTACCCAGTTTTATGAAGATGCCCTGCTGCTCCGTTGCAGCAGTATTAAACTCAGTAGACCTTTCTTTAAGATGTATAACCCTAGCAGATGGGACAGAGAGGGCGGATTAAAAAATGTAAACGATATATGTTCAACTACAGAAAATACATTTCCTGTGTTATTTAAATATTTTTGTGCATGCAAATTAAAACAAAAATGGAAAATACATTTAAAGATCTATTTATTGAATATTTGACATTTGTATCTCTACTTTTTAGTGAACGGATTGTCTGATTCACTTTTTTATTCTGGAAGTGTTTGCTATTAAACCTACCACGATAAACAGAATTTGCTTTTGGAATAGTTGAGGATCACAAAGGATGGTCCATTTTTCTCATAAATTTGGGGTTTGTAAGTATCAGAGGAATTGGCTATATGGACTTGCTGTGCAAAATCAAAATTATTGAGAGAAATTATTTTTAATAGTCTATATGGGTAGTTACCTGGCATCTTCCTAACCTGCTAGATGCTAGGAAAAAATTCACACACTGAGAAAAGCAACAAACAGTCATGATAGCTGCAGAGCTTTAGTCCATCAGCAAGGCCTCTCAGATTCCCTCTCACATGTATAAATAAGAGAGAACTTTTTTCTTTTTTTTTTTTTCTCAGATTCACTTCCTAGTTATATTGTTTGCATCCCACATAGCACGTTGAATAGTTCTGAAGACTTTCAGCCAAGACTTGAAATATGGCTGTTCACAAGCTCAAGTGATAGTGAATAAAAGCCTCCAAATTTGAGCAGGGATGATGAAGTGTTAAATGTTTAATCATCAATGGAACGAGCATTTTTATGTCATGAACCACCTAGTCTTTTGTTTGAGAATGCTTCTCTAGCTGAATACTTGGAAGTGGCATGGCATGTCTTGACATGATAACCATGACACCTTTTCCATGTGTCATGTTCAGAATTACAGGAACAAATATTATCTCGGCAGAGAATCATAGAGTGGTTTAGTGGAATTCAGGATCCTTGGGGTATCAAGGAGGGTGCAGAACAAGCTCACCAATCTGGATTTCAAGAGAGCAGATTTCAGGTGCTTCAGGGATCTGCTTGGTAGGATATCATGGGATAAAATCCTGGATGGGAGAGGAGGGCAAGAGGGGTGGTCAACATTAAAGGATTACCTCCTCCAAGCCCAGGAGCAAAGCATCCCAACACAGAGGAAGGCAGGCAAGAATGCCAGGAGACCTGCTTGGATAAACAAGGAGCTCTTGGACACCCTTAAACATAAAAAGAATGTCTTTAGAGGGTGGAAGCAGGGACAAGTGTCCTGGGAGAAATACAAATAAATTGTCTGAGAAGCCAGGGATCAGGTTAGGCAAGCTAAAGCCCAGACAGAGTTAAATCTGTTCAGGGACATCAAGGGCACATTAGTGATAAGAAGACAGAAAGAACAAGGAAAATATGGGCCTCTCCAGAAGGAAACAGGAGACCTCACCATGCAGGATATGGAGAAGGCTGAGGTACTCAACAACTTGTTTGTCACAGTCTTCACTGGCAAGGGCTCTGGCCACACTGTTCAAGTCTAGTGGGAGGTATCCCTGCCCATGCAAATGGGTTGGAACTAGATGATCTTTAAAGTCCCTTTCAACCCAAACCTTTCTATAGAAAAAAACTAACCAAACCAAACATCCCACAAAAAAAACCAAACAAAAAACCTCAACCAAATCCCCAGTATTAAAATATTAACACAAATTCACTCTCAAACTAGAACTACACTAAGCAAAATCCTGGGCTGCATCAAAAGAAGTGTGGCCAGAAGTTCAAAGGAGGTGCTTCTGCCCCTCTATTCCACTCTGATGAGATCCCACCTGGGGTACTGTGTCCAATTCTGGAGCTCTCAGCACAAGCAAGACATGAAACTGTTGGAGCAGGTCCAGAGGAAGGCCATAAAGATGATCAGAGGGCTGGAGCACCAATCCTATAAAGACAGGCTGAAATAACGGTCGTTGTTCAGCCTGGAGAACAGCAGGTTCCAGGGAGACCTTATAGTGGCCTTCCAGTATCTGAAGGGAGCCTACAAAAAGCTAGGGAGTTACTATTTACAAAGGCAGGTAGTGAAAGGACAAGAGGTAATTGCTTTAAACTGGAAGAGGGTAGATTTAGGTCAGACATGAAGAAGAAATTATTTACTGTGAGGATGGTGAGACACTGGAACAGGTTGCCCAGGAAGTTATGGATGCCTCATCTCTGGAAGATGTCATGGCCTCCATTGACCTTTTAACAGGGATTTCTTATAACAGTTGTGTTTTCTGTTTGCATTCCCATTTTTTCATTATCCTGAGATTAGTGAACTTGCAGTGCTGTAATACTTGGTAAAAAAAGCAGCCTCCTAGTATACAAATAATGAAGCACATCCCCTTGTCTGCATTCCAGGTGCCTTTTTAATGATTATGTAGCAGAATGTATGCTATTCCTCAGAATCAGAAGACTTGCCTACTAACTAAAGCACAATTTTAGAGAGCCTCAGAAAATGCTAATGGATTTTGGAGACTACAATTTCTGTCTATGCTACCTGGACATGGTGACAGTTATCGTGCTGATGCTTCCTATTCTCAGAAGTCTGTCAAACCCAATTAAAAACTGCATTCTGGTAATCCCTGTCCTTTGCAGCAGTAGCTTACTGTGGAGATATTTAGCTTACTTTCTACCTGCTACAAATAATTATTTTGTGTTTCTGTTCTGCTAGGCCACTCTCCATCATCGTGGGCAACAGGAGAGGTGCCTGAGGACTGGAGGATAGCAAATGTATTAACTTTTTTAGGCACTTGGCAAGGATCTTTCTTAATATGTGAGAAAATTTAATTGAAGTAGCTAATGGCAAAGAGTTAGAACATAGGTTTGTTATAACTATTTTGTTTTCCATTTATTATCTTGTGAAGTTGTTGGTTTTTTTGTTGGTTGTTTTTTTTTCCTTCAGTAAGCTCTCTTTTTAACTAGCAGGAAGTGTTTCTGCTAGTGGACTGAAAACATGGAAAGTTTATGTTATTGCCAGGACTCCAAGGTCACGTCTTTGCCCTGCTGGCTCAGACACTACAGGGAGATCTATGACCCCCTGTAAGAGACTGAATTAGACAGACAGCAACTTGGCCAGGCATATTCCAGAGGAAGGTCAGAGATCACAGGAGCCAACTTTCTTCTTGCTTCTTCTTCCCTCTTCTTCTGTTGATGGCTGGCATCCAGGGAGGACTCCATCTATCCATCACTGTCGACCCCTTAGCTAGTGCATCTCCTGACCCTCATAACACTGCCCTCAGCTCCTGTCTGCTCTGCTGCTCTCTCTCTGGCAGTGCTCTGGGAGCTTTTGGGTCTGTTCACAGCTAAGGAGAGTGCTGTGGGAGTTGCTGGGGGCAGGGGGAGACAATAGGGTTTTGCACATTCCTTAACATATTTGTATATAATTGTACATATTTTCTTATATCATTAGTGTTTAATTAAAGCTATCTGGTTTAGTTTTCAATCCAGAGAGTCTCTCTCTCTCAATCTCTCTCTTTCCATACCTAGGTGGGAGGGGGAGGGGATCAAGAGCATTGTTTTCTCTGATTTAATTGCCAATCCTGAGTCAAATCCTGACAATACACTTTAAAATAATTTAAGAGTTTAATTCTATGTGTACAATATTGTTTTCTAGGTATACCATTCCTTGAAATCAACCGATTCCATATTTCTGGGCAATCTGGGTTCAACACAGCACAGACTAAAAAAAAAAATCACAAAGATACTGATTCAGTTAAGTAAATTATTGTTGTGCTTGCTGGCTTAGAAGCTTCATATAGCTTGATGGCTATATGAATAGAACCTTGTTAAGTGGGAGAAATAATCTATTTGTAGTCATCAGTAAGCTTTAAACTACATCCAAGATTTATTTGCTGATGTTCTTATGTTACAGTAAAAAACAAACTAAAAAACCCACAAATTATTAGAAAGCTAGGAACATTAATTGCCATGCATGTTGAGTTCCTGGCATAGATGGCAGTTAAAGCTAAATGAAGATAAATGTATATAGCTTTATTAGAATATTTTCATAAAGAAAAAAAAAAAGAGAAAAGGAAGAAAGAAAATTGGATACAAATTCTTAAGAGACTTTTTGGATTAAAGAGCTATCATATCTGCATGTACTTCTTAGCAGTGAGTTCAACATGTCGTACTTTATGATTCTGAACTAGATTAATCTAATATTTTTATTATACATCAGAGACAGATGTCATTTTAGATAGCAGGATATGATTAATATAATCCCAGATCTCCACGGGTTAGTAGATAGAAATTTCTAGTGAATGAGAGGAATTCTATCAAATGTACCACTATCATCTGAGTTGTATCATGGTAAAGCCTATTTCATATATCTGAGCCAGATTTGGTTACACGCCAAGGTATCTTTAAGGATCACTTTCGTTGGAAGAACTTAGGATTCCTTTTTAAGTTTAGGGTAAAAATCAGCATAAAGCTTTAAGGAATCTATTGTTTTCTATGATATCAAGAAGTTTATATTATTAAAAATGCTGGTCAGAATATTGGTATCAGAGAAACTTGGATATTAAAAATTGACACCACTGGACATTAGATTTACAACGGAATCTATGGTATTGTTCCTCGTGCACAGATTAAGTATTGGTGGAAATATTATGAAAAAAAAATATCTTCAAATGCCCAGTTTGTAGCGAATACCTATTACACTATCACAGATAGCTTTGGCATGTCATAAAATATGTGATTACACAAGCTTCTTGACTTGAATGTTCTATTCATTTTTTTTTTAATGGGCAAAATGAGACAATTTAGGGTAAAAATCAGCATAAAGCTTTAAGGAATCTATTGTTTTCTATGATATCAAGAAGTTTATATTATTAAAAATGCTGGTCAGAATATTGGTATCAGAGAAACTTGGATATTAAAAATTGACACCACTGGACATTAGATTTACAACGGAATCTATGGTATTGTTCCTCGTGCACAGATAAGTATTGGTGGAAATATTATGAAAAAAAAATATCTTCAAATGCCCAGTTTGTAGCGAATACCTATTACACTATCACAGATAGCTTTGGCATGTCATAAAATATGTGATTACACAAGCTTCTTGACTTGAATGTTCTATTCATTTTTTTTTTAATGGGCAAAATGAGACAATGAAAACAAATATAAAATCTTGATTAAACATTTGGCAAGCAAAGTTTAACAAAGATTAAAAGTGATGAGATTAAAGACAAAGAGGAACCACTTTCAAAATATTTATTTATTTATTTATTGTGAGGGGTATTACAATAAAGAGGATATATATGTCAAGAAGTATATGAAAATCTAGTTACAGGAGGAAATAGAAGTTGTTACTATTTATTCCTTTTCATCAAAAAGGTCAATATAGCTACTGCTTTCCATACAAATAACCAAATTTCTTTTAATTTCCATTGATAAAGTAAAAAATTTTGAGTCTGAATTCATTAGGGTTTTCAACAGGCAAAACTTTCTAGTCATAAAGTTATCTAAGACTAAATATAGAGAAGCAAATTGATACAAAGGTGAGGTAACACCATCGTAAACATGGGAGAAAACAGTTATAGATTCCATGTCATATAACTAGAGCTCACTTTCAGTTTGAATTAAATGCTATCGAGCGTCTTGTTGCAGGTCAGTATCTAGACATCAGGAAACCACTTGCCAATTGTCACTGAGAAAAGCTCTGCTCAATTATACTTCTTGATGGGCTTTTAAAAAAGATCAGCATTAAAAGGCGTCTCAAGGGAGTCCTCTAGTTCTGCTACTGCCCACTGTGTTATTCCTCACTTGATCTTTATGACAGCTCTTACAGCAAATACCTCACATGAGAAACCTTTATGAAAGGTTCTGGCATTGAATACCTTTGGAGACAAGAGCGCTTAGTGCCTCTGAGAAAAACCTTACCACTTGAAAATAAACCCTTTGGCGCAAGAACAGAACCCTTTCCCAGGCTAACAGTACTCTGGGGGTCTCTTTCACCTCTTTACCTTCCATAGTTAAAATCTCCCTGGAGAAATTATGAAAACTAAATTGTGTGGGGCAGTAATTTTCATATTGCAAAAAGCAGTAATAAAGGCCTCTCTGGACCGTTTGGCTTTAGAACTAAACATTTGAAGAAAGCTTTTTTACCAACTAAACTCAAATAACTCTGGATATATCTGCTTCCACTTCCAGGCCAGCATGGATTTCATTATGATTTTGGCACTGCTGAATATGGCATCTTGCCACCATTTTTGGGTTTGTCATTATATTTAATGACAGAACAAAAAAATAATTCAAATGCTAGCAAATTAATAAAGAAGCTATGATACTCAAACTGCTGATTTAGTAATGTAGATTGCTTCATTTTCTTTGTATATTTTGATAACAATGCATAGACAAGATAATGTTATATTCACACTATGTTTTCTCATCTCTTCTTTTGCTTTGAAACAAATTGGTAAGTGGTAGTTTTTCATAGCCCTGTGATTTTTAGGAAGCATTTTTTGAGACATAGATTTTGAAAGTGTATCTGAAATTACTTTTTTGCAATGTGAATCACAATTTCTCAGAAGCTGTAGACAGTTCCAGAAACTGTAGATACTTCCAGAAACCTTCAGCTTGTTTTGGACAAACAGAGGGTCACAGACAGAATTCTGAGCTGCAGCAGGTCACAGGAATAAAAGAAGTACCTGAAACACAAGGCCATTAATCTCTGTGTTCCTACTGTTTGTTGCTTATTATGTATTTAAGAGCTTTTAGTCCTTTGCATCTTGGGAGGATTCTTGGGAGTCTTAACTTTTTGCTCATACACTTTCAGCTACATCTATGCAACCAAACTTGCACCTAATTAAATTTAGCTGATTAAGACAGCATCAGAGGATGGGACCGATCACTATGATAATTAACATATTGAAACTATTAATTTTCAACTAGCTTTTTATTAATTCTCCTAATTATCTTATTTATTTTTTAATAGCCTACCGCATTTTAATAACAGTTTCAAAAGTTCTTTGCAACAAAACTGGAGAAACAAATCTATTAGTGGTTAGCTGAATATAGTGCATACTATAATTTTCAGTAGACAGATACAGAAACAAGCAAATATTTAAGTAATGGAAAATAAATATAATGTGATTATTAAAAAAAAAACATTTCAGCTGCCTGGAAATATTTTATGTCATTTGGACTTTCATCTTGTGAATTTTCATTTTGGTTGGTTGTTGGTTTTGTTTGCTTGCTTGTTTCATAGTAGTTGTTTTTTTGTTTGGTTATTGTTTATTTGTTGTATTTATTTTTTTTTTTTT
>NW_009953507.1:2640691-2666110 GCF_000747805.2 Chaetura pelagica | reverse complement strand
AAAAAAAAACATTTCAGCTGCCTGGAAATATTTTATGTCATTTGGACTTTCATCTTGTGAATTTTCATTTTGGTTGGTTGTTGGTTTTGTTTGCTTGCTTGTTTCATAGTAGTTGTTTTTTTGTTTGGTTATTGTTTATTTGTTGTATTTATTTTTTTTTTTTTAATTACAGTGATTTCAGAAGTAGAATTTTATTCTGCAAGACAATCCAAATGACAAATCTGGAATCATTCAATATTTCTTCAATGTAATATTTCATTTAAACAATTAAAAAAGGTATTTTTTTGTTGCTGTTTCCAAATTTTATTTTCCTTTCAACTAAAGCTATTTGACAATTTTATTTAAAATATACTAAAAAAACCCTACATTTTTCAGTAATTCAAAATTTAAACATATTCAAAATATTTTTTAAGAATTCCATTCACTGACATTGGGATTTTTTGTTTATTTATTTATTTCTTTATTTATTCTATTCTGTTTTAATTGCTGTCATGGTCACAGGTCCTAATAGTAATTAAGAAGAATCTTTACACTGTCCTGAAAATTTTTAATCTTCTTCATTTGCTGCTCAGAGACCAACGTCTTTTTAAGATATTGGCCAAAGAAGATAAACTGATTTACTCCTTACTCTGATTTCAGAGCAAGATTGGTTATATATTTTACTTGACTTAGTTTTTCTTTCACCATCTGGGAAATGTAGATGTGGATGCAATAGAGCCTAAACCTAAGCTTCCTCTGAATACGAAATTTCCAGAGAAATCTGTGAAAATGTTATACAAGGAAAGATTTTTATATTGATTGAATATGCCTGATTCTATGCATCCTTTTTCTCTTTTACATTCAAATATTAAGCTCTCTGTAACATGCACTTTAATTTATCTTTGCTAATCAATCACTTTTTTATGTTCAGTAAAATTGGCATGATGTCTATTCTAAAAACGTAAGCTGTTCATTTTTTAAGGTGAAATAGTAATATAATCCTTGTTCAAAGCTAAGAATATTTTCCACTTTGCTCACTTCTCTTTTTGACAAGTAGGCCCCTTCTGTTGCTCAGGTTTGTATCCCATATTGTTGTTACCATTATTATTAATAAAGACATGCCCTTGACTCAGGGGTTAAATGACTCTGATAATAACTATGCTGAATACATAGCAGTTTCCAATTAGCATTAGAAAATTATCACTCTGAAATGACACTAGTATATTCTCTCTTGGAACATTTTTCTAGAAGAAATTGGATCATTTTGTAAGGAAAACCAGTAATGGTATCTAAGTATGCTACAGCTGGCAACACTATAGGTTTGGGGTTTGCATGTAAAAGCATATTGTCCATATAGTGATGATTTAGTTTTAAATGGCACTTTACTGATCTAACATGGAGAAAGTAAGTAGGAAAAAAATGTACATCCTTATTTAAGAAAAGTAATGTGCAACTTTCTGTCAGGGTATTAATACATGCAATAATTATTATAACCTATATTATTGCTCCACTTCTTATGAACCAATTACCCAGTCTAAATAAAATCTGCTTTGCAATCATGTTCTACTAGTTTTGTTTTACATTCATAACAAACAAATATGAATGAATAATTTAAATTCATGTCTAATCCATTCTTTAGATTTGTTATGAAGTATCTAATTTCCCTTTTTATTACCCTGAATTCTCATTTGATCCGCTTAAGCTTTGTAAGATAAGCGTCTATTTTAATAACAATAAAAAATACATTCAACTTGATTTTATAGAATTCTGCTGCTGCTTTAAGATTATTTCTTTAACATTAATGATACATTTTTTTCCATGTATTATACTTCCCTTGTATACTGTCTTGGGAGAATTTTGTCTCCAACCTACTGAAAGAGATGTTAGGGGACTTGGATGTATTTTCATTTAAGTAACATATGTAAAGTTTGCACAATTGATGTCAGCTCAATTTCTTTACATAGGCTGAGGAAATAAGCAATCATACAAAGGGAAAATAGTGTGTTCCACACTATGTTCCAGTTTAGTTAAGCTTCAGCATCTGAAACAGAGCAGAATTCTGGGGAATATATTAAAAATTACATAAAGCAAGAACCTGGAAAAGTTTACCTGAAATAAGAGAAGATATCTATGAGGAAATTCTCTATACCTCCAAAATCCAGATATACTTTTTCTGTCTACTCATTTTTAAGCTGTCACAGGCTGTGATTCATATAGCCTCAGAAGAAGTCAAGATAGAGGAGGAGTTTGACATGGTAGATGAGGATTGGGTTAGGGATCAGTTGAGTAATCTGGACATCCATAAATCAATGGGTCCGGATGGAATGCATCAAAGGGTGCTGAGGGAGCTGGCAGAGGTCATTGCTAGGCCACTCTCCATCATCTTCAGTAAGTCATGGGTAACAGGAGAGGTGCCTGAGGACTGGAGGATAGCAAATGTCACTCCAGTCTACAAGAAGGGCAAGAAGGAGGACCTGGGTAACTATAGACCGGTCAGCCTCACCTCCATCCCTGGAAAGGTGATGGAACAACTTGTTCTTGTCACTATCTCTAGGCATATCAAGGACATGGGGGTCATCAGGAGCAGTCAGCATGGTTTTATCAAGGGTAAATCATGTTTGACTAACCTCATAGCCTTCTATGAGGAAATTACTAGGTGGATAGATGATGGTAGAGCGGTAGATGTGGTTTATCTTGATTTCAGTAAAGCATTTGACACCGTCTCCCACAGCATCCTTGTAGATAAGTTGATCAAGTATGGGTTTGGTGATCAGGTAGTGAGGTGGATCAGGAACTGGTTGAAAGGAAGGAGTCAGTTGAAAGGAGTTGTAGTCAATGGGGCAGAATCTGGTTGGAGGTGTGTGACTAGTGGAGCCCCTCAGGGGTCGGTACTGGGACCGGTGTTGTTCAACATCTTCATCAACGACCTGGATGAGGGTATAGAATGTACCCTCAGCAAGTTTGCTGATGACACTAAGCTGGGAGGAGTGGCTGACACACCAGAAGGCTGTGCTGCCATTCAGAGAGACTTAGATAGGTTGGAGAGTTGGGCGGGGAGAAACATGATGAAATTCAACAAGGGGAAGTGCAGAGTTTTACATTTGGGGAAGAACAACACCATGTCCCAGTACAGGTTGGGGGCTGAACTGCTGGAGAGTAGTGTAGGTGAAAGAGACCTGGGGGTCCTGGTAGACAGGAGGATGACCATGAGCCAGCAATGTGCCCTTGTGGCCAAGAAGGCCAATGGCATCCTGGGGTGCATTAGAAAGGGTGTGGTTAGTAGGTCAAGAGAGGTTCTCCTCCCCCTCTATTCTGCATTGGTGAGGCCACATCTGGAGTATTGTGTCCAGTTCTGGGCCCCTCAGTTCAAAAAGGACAGGGAACTGCTCGAAAGAGTCCAGCGCAGAGCTACGAAGATGATTAGGGGAGTGGAACATCTCCCTTATGAGGAAAGGCTGAGGGAGCTGGGTCTCTTTAGGGAACATCTTCCTTATGAGGAAAGGCTGAAGGAGCTGTGTCTCTTTAGACTGGAGAAAAGGAGACTGAGGGGTGACCTCATCCATGTTTACAAATATGTAAGAGGTGAGTGTCAGGGAGATGAAGTTAGGCTTTTCTCAGTGATGACCAGTGATAGGACAAGGGGTAATGGGTGCAAATTGGAGCATAGGAGGTTCAAGGTGAATATCTGAAAAAAAATTTTTTACTGTGAGAGTGACAGAGCACTGGAACAGGCTGCCCAGGGAGGTTGTGGAGTCTCCTTCCCTGGAGACATTCAAAACTCACCTGGATGCGTTCCTATGTGATGTGCTCTAGGTGACCCTGCTCTGGCAAGGGGGTTGGACTAGATGATCTTTCAAGGTCCCTTCCAACCCCTATGATTCTATGATTCTATGATCAGTCTAAGTTATTTCTACAGAAATAGATACGCAACTGAAGCTGAGTATCAGCTGAACTGGGATTGTACTGTATCAAAATTTAAGTTGGTGCATGTATACATAATTCAAATTTGTTATAGGAAAAATGTGAAATATATTACTCTGGGTCAGGAAGAATATTTTCTGTAAGCATTCAAAAATATATAATCTTAATGTCAGAGCAGTTCCTAAGCAGAAATTCAGAATATTTTCAGCCACATATGCTGCAAGACTGTATGTCTAATATTCCATCTAATAAAGACTATGTTTTTATGAGAAGTACTGCTAAGTTCCAAATACATAGCTCTTCATCTAGTAGTCCATCTGAATGACAATGCAATACTACCTAAAGTGTACTGGATTTTGTACAAAGTGAAATTTCTGCTAGACTAGGGTTTCTTTTTTTTTGTAAATAATTATTTTTCAACAGGACTTCTGAACTTTTAGAGTATTTTCTCCCTTCACCTTCTCTGAAATAATTTTGACTTACTCCCTTGCAGCCCTGAATATATTCTGCACTGCCTCATCAGTAGCCCATGATCCTTCATGGAAAATCCTGCCTCAGTCAAGCATAGTGTGGGTGGATAAAAGGAGGTATTAGAGGAACTTTCTTGCCTCAGACACCTACCACTAAGCTACTTCAAAGTATAACCAGGCACCTGTAAATATGCTTATTTCCTCCCAACCTGACGCTGTGGCTGCTGTTGCTTCCTGCTTATGTCTAGCCTCAGACACTCATCTCCTGTTAGTGTCTCCTTCACCTTTTTCTGTCCTTGCAAAAATCCTTGTCCTGCCTGTACCAGGGATGACAGGACAGATACAGGAACATCCCATGGTTGCATTATGCATGGACTTTGAAGGAGCTGAAAATTCAGGACATGGGGCTTTTAAAAGCACCTGTGCCATGTCTGGGAGGAGGCACAGTGACCCCTTCTGTGAAAGCCAGTGCTAGATGCTAGATGCACACATGTAGCATATGGGTATTTTTGTACAGATAACTGCTACCCATAGTTCCCTACCTATATTTAGAAACATACAGGTATATATGCATGTATGCATGTATTTAATATTCTTTCTTTCCTGTTGGCTACTTTGGTTCACTCTGCCATTCGCCAGACAATCTCTGTAGTATATTCTACTTTTAGTCTCACTTGAACTACTTTTCGTTTGCTGAGCACAGTTTATCCTCCTTAAATCCCTTTTTCTTTAGGCTCCTCTCCTCAAAGCCTTCTCTTTCAGATTTAAAGCCTACATCAACTTTCTCTTTAGAAGTTTTGCTGGTATTTGTCTCCTGTCAAGTTATATGTGAATTTTATTGTAGAGTTGCTGAGTTAATTTATGTAAAGCACCTCTCTGCTTTGTTCAATCTGTTTGAATCCTAAAGGAATATGGCACACCAATTTCCAATGCTAGCGCACACAGGAAACCTGATGTTAACATCCAATAGCCTTGCATTTTACAACTTAAAAGGCACAGAATATAACTTTAAGGCACTGTGCATAATGAGTGTGAAGAACCAATCTACATGGCTGGTAGCTTTAGAAATGCTATAGTTGAGACATGTGTGATGTTGCTGGGATCACTGTAATATTGCTAAGTTGTTCCTGATACACCTTTGAAGGGAAACAGATGTGTTCCTTGTATAGTGATGCATTCTTTTCTTGGCATCTTTTAAATACTTGTATCTGTGCACTCTATCCATGATTTTTATGTTGTGCAAAGGGGAAGTACATGGCCTGTGAATAGCTTACAGTGCACTGAAACTGCCACTATTGATGGTCACCAGCTTTTCAGAAGAGATAGGCAAGGAAGGAGAGGCAGTGGGGTGGCCCTTTATGTTAGGAATTGCTATGAATGCCTAGAACTTGAATATAGTGATGGCAAGTTTGAGTGTGTTTGGATCAGGATTAGGGGCAAGGCCTACAATGCTGATACTCATGTGGGAGTCTACTTAGACCTCCCAACAAGGGCAGTGAGGTGGATGAACTGTTATATAAACATCTGGGTAAAATCTTGCAGTAGTTTGCCCTTGTTCTTTGGGGGACTTCAGCTTCCCTGATGTCTGCTGGAACTCCAACACAGCAGAGAGGGAACAGTCCCAGAGGTTCCTGGAACGTGTTGAAGATAACTTCCTGACACGGTGATTGAACCAACCAGGAAAGGTGCCCTACTAGACCTGCTCTTTGTGAACCGGAAAGGGCTGGTAGGAGATGTGACAGTTGAAGGCCATTTTAGGCACAATGACAAAAAATTGGTAAGAGTTCTCTATTCTTGGAGATGCCAGGAGCCGAGGAGGGGAGGGCAGCAAAACTGCCACCCAGTTCCTACTCAACTTTAACTTGTTCAGTAGCCTGATGGTCAGAATCCCTTGAGAATCAGTTCTGAGAGTGCTGGTTGACAGCTGGCTGAGAAGGCCAATGGCATCCTGGCCTGCATCAGGATTAGTGTGATCAGCAGGACCAGGGAGGTGATCTTACCTCTGTATTTGGCTTTTGTGAGGCCGCACCTCAAGTACTGTGTGCAGTTTGGGGCACTGCAGTATAGGAAGGACATTGTGGTGCTGGAGCGGGTGCAGAGAGGGGCAATTAGGCTGACTAGGGGTCTGGAGAACAGGTCTTACAAGATCCCCGGAGGTGTTCGAAAAACGGGTAGATAAGGTGCTTTGTGAGATGGTTTAGTGTTCACAGGGGTGTAGAGCTGGTGGTTGGACTTAATGATCTTGAAGGTCTAATGATTCTATTATTATTAAAACCTCCAAGGATTTTCAGTTATGGGGTTTTTTTTACTTTTTTTTTTCTTCTTTTTTTTTGCACATATATATATTAAGGTAAAGCTCTTCTTTAAAATGTGCCAGGGAATTTAGGCAATTTAAAGAAATGCATTTTAATTTGCATAGTGTGTGATTTCCCAGCAGTAGCTTCCCTTCGGAATGTTCATAGTTTTAATTTAATAATTAAAGCATTTCCTTTTTTCTCTCCTTGCCTTGCCCAGTGTCCTATTGTTTCTTTTTTCATTGAATCTAATGAGAAGTAGTTTCCTAGCTTCAGTGGGATCCAAACTTGTTTTCCACATTTAAATAGAATACTGGGAATGCACAAAGCAACGCTGGAAGAAAATTAAATTGGTGCTCCAAATATATGTTTTACATTTCCATGAATGGTTGCTCTACCATTTCCAGATATAATACAGAATTAATTTAATCTTAAAGAGGAGCTCAAATACAAAGTCAGAGGTGTCATATCATTTGAAAGGATGCTCTGAATGTCATCTTTGTCTAAGCTGCAAAGTGGGAAAAAGTTCATAAGATTTCAGCATCCCTCGTCCCAACATGGAGAAACAGGACCCAGAGCTGGTCCCTAAGCTGTGTGCAGACTCAGTGGTTTATTGTTGGAGTGGGGGGAAGTTCCATTTGTTTCTGAAAATAAAAAAATAAAAAAAATTATAACAGTCAGTTTATAAAAATGTATAAAAGCCACTTTTTTCCAAACTACTGCCTGGTTCTTCCTTCTGTTCCTCCTGACAGCTTTCCAGTTAAATTTATATTTGAAGATAAAGTACAGTTTGGCCATGAGTGACACCATTTTTGGAATAAGTTGAACTAAAAGGTGGTACTTCAGGAGCACTGCTAAATGCAAAAGCTGTGTTAAGCCTGCAAACTTCTTCCTTGGAATGGGATAAAAAATGGCAGCATACATGTCATTCAGGGGAATCACTTTCTGGCAGAATATCAGCCCAGCCCAGGGGTGTTGCATAAATCTCTTCAGAGAAAACTTGTTTTTCCAAAACTGCTTGGCTGACTGGTCATGATTTCTATTCTAAAGATATGCGACTCTTTTACATAGTCATGAAACAGAGGGAAGATCCTTCCATCCATTTGATTTCAGAGTGCAACTGTCGTCTGCTTCAGCTCCATCTTTATGCAAAGAAATGTTTCTCCTCTTGCTGATCCATGAAGTAAATTTTGCATTTCAGAAAGGCAATAGTACAAAGGCCATCCACAACAAGGAATATAACACATAAATGCCAAAGTTAAGGGATTTTTTTTTTTGTTGTTTTCCAGCAGCTTTAAAACTGGATGATTTTTTATGAGAAACAGTGAATTTCTGGAGATTACTGTAGTGAAAACAAGACAATTGGAGGAAATGGAGAAGGGAAAACTTTGTAATCAGGCAAGAAACTTCTCACATGCTCAGGAATTAAAAAAATTGTTTGTATCTTTAGCAATAGCTAAAAATAGGGGGACAGCCTGCAATCTCACCATGGGCTGCGAGGAAATCTCTGCCAGGGCACCTCCTCCTACTTCTTCCTCACTGACCTTGGTATCTCTGCTCAGGAATTACTCTTAACTTCCTCCTCTCCTCTGCCTTGCAGGTCTTATTGCAGTTTCATTTTCTCCTCCTTAAATATGTTAATCACAGATGTGCATCCACTGTCCCTAATAGGCTTGACCTTGGCCAGAGGTGGAGCTAGATTTGGAGCTGGGGAGCTTCCAGCAGCTTCTCACTGGAGCCACACCTGTCACCCCTCCCCCACTACCAAAACCCCTGTGCACTAACCCAGAAGACCAGTCTTAGAAGTCTATGAGGGGAGAAAGTAGAAAATTAAATGGCAGTTTCTTTTAATTGTTGGTGAAGCAGAACACAAGTTCTTCCATGTGAAAAATTATATATAGTTGTCTTATCTATTTTGCTATTTTTTAGTTTATAGCCCTCTCTATTTTCTAAATACGTAGGTGGTTTTTGGTCCCTGTTCTGCTATAAGATGTCTGGTTGAGGAGAATACATGAAGATATCCTTTTTTTTTACACTTAATTATACAACAGTTTTAAGGGAACACTGTATTTCTTGACAATGATTTCTCAAACAACTCAGCATGTTTAAGATGTTTAAAGTAAAATTAAGTCTGTTTTTCTATCTTTGGAAACACTGCATTTTGTTACTGGAAGACTGAAAAATTTATTTGAAAACCAATAGATGTAAGTAATACCACATATTGCAAATTGTAATCTGAAGAATGTCAGGACTGTAATTTTGGGGGTTATGATTATTTGGAGAATGAAATTCTACTGAATATTGTGTCATTTTTCTCAAAAACTTCCACATGTGCTTATCTTTAAGTTACCCCTCTGGGTTTGTCATATCCCACCTGTTTACACAGCAAACATTTATCCTATTAAAAGGCAGGGTTGTATTTTTACACTGTTTAATTTTTAAAGATATCGCGACTCGCAAGGAGGAAAACATAAATGGGATGACTGAAGTTCTTCTGCATGGTGTCTGTTTCTCAGCTGCTCTGAGTTTGCTTCAGTTAAAGTGCTCCTTGCATGTATGCAGAAATATTTATATTTTGGAAACTGTATATATGATGACAAGAGCAACAGCACCAGGCGGAGAGATCTGAGCTCTGTACGTAATCAAATGATACGGTTCAGCCAAAATGTATTTACAAACCATAATAGCTAGTGCTGAGAGCACAGTGTCCACACTGTTACAATTTCTGAGAGTGTACTTCAGACTGGCTTTAGTGTTGTTTTGTGGGCTGAACGCTTCTAAGTGCACTTCTAATTTGAACTAGAAAAGTTAATAATGTAGATACAAAGACTCCTGATTTCAGAACATTTATGACATTCCTAAGGCATAGGACACCAGTCTAAAATCTGGGATTTGAATCAAAGTATTAAAATATTTAAATCCTGGTTACTTACACCTTCTAGATGAGCCATCATTCCTTCTGCAACGGGGCTGTCTGGGACAAAGCTTGTCAAAAAGAAATAACAAAACAGGTATACTCCAAATTGCTGTTTTATCATGCTTATTTCTAGCTTGCATGGGGAAAGGTGTCAATGCCTAGAAAAAACATGTTCCTAAGAGGCTCAGGCTTTTGGGTTTTTTTTTAGATTTTAAAATTTTATTATTTTTTAGGGAACTTTCCAAATGCTAGAAACACACTGAGCTTTCAATTTTTACATTTGAGACCCAATAAAGGTAGAAAACCAGCAGCATTATTAGAATTCTCTTGTGGGCAGCACCATGTTCTGTTCATCAATCTGCTATGCCCATTTTCTTAGCCCTCACTGGGAAATTAAATAATCCTGACTGACAACTGACATATTAATTGCCTTTGAGGGAGCACACCTTTAAAAAGCAGTAATTTAAAGTCTTCTGCTTTGGTGGAAGAACCAATTTGCAGCATCATCAGTCAAGGTTTTGACATGTAACTTTGCACTTGCCATTTTGTTAATAAAGAATCACACTTGAATCCTGAGAGAGTGTTTCCCTAAAGAGAAACTTAGATGTCTTTGTGAAATTAAGATGACTTTGATAGGGACATGTAATGAATGTATAAATGAGTTATTAACCTTTCATGACTTCAGTGAGTGTTACTGCAAGACAATTCATCATTATATTGTCATAAACTGCAAAAAGGTGAATATCACAGTAAGATTCTTTCCTTTAAAACTTCATTTCTTGCTAGTTTTATGTATAACAAAACCCAATTCTTGTGTATCTAACATTTAATAAGCTGCATGAAAAGACAATATATTGATAATAACCTTGAATATATATATATATATAAATAAACAAATAGGATACTAGAACATATTCCTTCAGCAATTAATATTTTCAAATATTTAATTTGGTTCAAATTCTCACATGCATTTTGTTTACTGTCAAGAACAGCTAGATTATGTTCCTTTATATCAAAGGCAGTCTATGTATGTTTATCAGTTTATGAGAAAACAACTTCCCTTTTTCCCACCCTATGCAAAATATTAATGAAATTTCAGAAATTCTAAAATTCAAAATGGTTATATTCAAATACATGTTCACATTCTGAGGGGGATAATATTTTCAATACCTTAAACTTCTGGTTTTTTCGGACAGGTTGGGTGTGTTCAAAAGTCACTTTTCAGGATGAGAAATTGGCTTGGTCTTAGTTCTTTTAATTGAGGGTTTGTTGATTGGTTGGGTTTTTTTGGTGGATTGTTTTTTTTGTCATTTTCATTTTTTGTTGTTTTCATAAGCCTAATTTCCCTCACAAGGTAGTTTTGAGGGATTTTTTTACTTTTTTTTTTTTTTTTTTTACCTTCCTGTTTAAAAAATTGTTTGCTTACCTTAAGGCTTGGGAAACAAATAAAACTGTCATGTAAGTTATTTGAGGTTTCTAAAAGCTATTTCATTTAGAACTGCAAGACAAATATATAGGAAAACAAATAATGGATAAAGTAACTTGTGCAAAACAAACTGTTTGGAATGAAGACTTTAAGCAATAACATGAAGGAGTATCTAAGACTGGAAATGCATTGTTTGGAGGAAGCAACAGTTGTTCTCCAAGAGCTGTAAATTATTATACACAGTATGAAACTGAAATCAAACAAAGGTATGAGATGATTATCCACAACAGGAGCTGTATGTCCATTTGACACAATTCTGTAACAATTACGAAAAGAAGGGCTGCCCTTTCCTGTAATGTATTTGTTCTTGTTATTTGTCATTTTTGTCATCATCTCAGCAATTTCAAATTCCAAACTTAAATCATAGCAAATTGTCACAGTGGTAGTTCATGCGCTGTTAGAACTGCATTTATGTGATTGTTTTAGTAAATGGCTCATTGGAAAAATATTTTCTGCTCAGTTGAAAATTTTGCTTCAGGGACCTAAGCATATGAATCTGAAATACAAATTCAAGTTATTCATGTGTAAAAATTGACCTTTCCCTGGTACGTTCTTAACAAAAATGTTCACCTAGTTGACTATGAACTGCAAGTGTGTGTGTCTCATTTTATTACCATTGCCAATAAAATTAATGCAACTTCATTGATTCAAGATATTTATAATTTAATTCAGCATAAACATACAATTCACATACGTAAAAAAAACCCCAAAACCAAAGAAACCAAAAACAAAAACAAAACAACTTCCATTTTATATAAATTATTTGCTTAAAAAATTATCATATAAATTTCTGATGGGCAATGATCTCTTATTTGTTATGTCCTGTTTATTCTAAAGTAACACATAAGAATAAGAAAAAGCAATATTTCTGCCTGATTTTAATTGAGGCTTTTTTACAAACTTACTGTGAATGTAGCATACAAAAACTTCCCTAGAAATATTAACAGAGTTTTAGTTCTGAATCTGTTATGTCTGGGATCATCAGGAAAGATATAAAAACTCCAAGGAACTATGTCACCTCTACTGTTTATACCTGTAGCACAAAGTAAATAGAAAGTTTTGTCACAGATGCTTGTTTTGGTGATATAGAATCACTTCCTTCGTGTGGCTGTTGCCAACAAAAGAGTAGCACACTCTTTTTCTCTGAAACCACATAGTTACTCAATATGATTTCTGAAAGTAGGAAGCATCTAACATCTCTGATGTAGGGTTTCAGAGCAAGACATTAAAAAAACACGAAAATTATTTGTGATTTTTGCCTTGCTAGTTGGCCAAGTGATTAATAAAACAGTGTTTTCTTATACAGTCCACAATAAGTTGTCATAGCTAAGAGACACTGACTTCTGGCACAACCTGAGTGTACTAGGAAAGGAATTTGTGTATGAGAATGTCTGCTGCATGCAAGAAGCTTGGGAAAAGAGGGAAGTGTGTGCATTTGTGTTTATGTGTGGACAAGGGCAGCAGTTCTGGAACCATAACTTCATTTCAAGCACACAATTACACAGGAGGATACTACTTCCACAAAGGGTTTATTTTTCTAACTGTATAGGAGAATGTGCTAAAAGCTTGAATTTAGCTTTTATAGGGAATAGAAATCTTCTGCTTCTTAGCACTTGAGCACTTGCTCTTGTTGTTTAAATAATATATTTTCAAGATAGTTCTTTTTTATGTACTCTCAAATAGATAAATAACAACCTTTTTAGGGCCCCAAATCCACTTGTTGGTTGAAAATGTCAACCTGTTTAGATATTCTTGGCAGAGGGAACAGGCAAACTGAAGAGCTTATATTATTTGCTTCCTGGGAGGCCTGGTTCACTAGACAAATGAAAAGGAATTATCTTTAAAGCTTTCTGCCAACTCTCCTGCTGGAGGATGGAGGACTGGTCATACTGCAGGTGAAAGCACATGGTCTTGTGCAGATGCATCAAACGCATAATTTCTGTTTGTGCAAATTCTGTGCATTTTCACTCCATTGCTCACAACACACAGATAAATGAAAGGCAGTGACCCTTGCTAAAAGGGCAAAGTTGGAGTGGTCTTTGGGTGGTTTGACAGTGTTGTGTTGGAGTAATTAATGGGTTAAATACTTTTCTCACAATAATTTACTGCACAAGACAGTGGTTAAGAATTTTGAACATCTTGTCCCTAAAACATCTAGTGCATCTCCACACAGAATAAACTCTGCTCTAATGCTGAAGTAGGTATGAAAAAAATGTTAGCATAAATTAACACAGTAGATTTTTATTTGAGAGGAAAGCTACACTAGTTTGTTCTTGTTCTATGAAACTCATTTTCATATGCTTTACCTCTTTCTCTCACACACTATTTTCCTGTGATTAGTATTTTCCTTTGAAGCAAATCGCAGAGCAGGAGGCAAAATCTTACTTCATTAGTATTGGTGCAACTTCAGCAAAATTGTACGAGGAAAATTTGGTCCAATGACTCTGAGAAACTTTCATTAAATGAGATTTTGCCCTGTAGCACATTTGCAAGCTGTTCAGATTTCCGCTAAGTTAAGTTAATCAATCTACATAGTAAGAACCTAGTTTTGTGGAATGCCTGAGGCCCTCTGATTCCCTCTTGGTTTCTATAGGGTAAATCTCAAGTCTGGTCAACTTCTACAGAGGAACTATCTTGTTGACATCTTTGTCTATGAAAAAAAAACCAAAAAAACCTCATGTAGCTTTGTAGTGTGAAATAATTTTTTTCTTAATTCTTTCTCTGCATTCTGTTTCCAAGCCATCCCAAATCATTTCAGCTGTGCTTATGTTCACCTAGAATTTTACACCTGCCTCATAATGTTGAAATAATGGTATTTCAAAGGAGATTTTGTTAAAATCATTCTGAAGTTAAGTGTAATCTAGAAACTTTATCAACAAATAAATTACTTGAAATGTTTTATTTGTGTATATAAAATTAGGGATGGAATTTAACAATAAATTTCTGATGTTTATCAAAGAGTTTAAGACATTTTATTTCTTATTTATGTTTATATACATCTAGAAAAACTTCCCCCCTGTGCTTTAGACATAAATCCACAGAGATGCCAAATAATATTTATGATCATGTTTTGATAGTATAAACCATGCAGACATACTAAAAGCTCTGAACTGAACGCTGATTTATATTTCACTTGAACCTCACACAAGCAGAAGAGCCATGAGGAAAAAAGGGAAAACCAAGATAACAGTTCTGACCCAAAAAACTGAGCAAAATGAATATGTTTTTTAACTTTACCTTTCAAAATGTGAGGTATATTGCTTACATCTTCTATTCCATTAATGCCTGAAAGGCAGGTCTGGATTCATGAAAAGCAGGTCCTGCTTAACAAACCTAATCTCCTTCTGTAATAAATTGACCCATTTAGTGAATGAAGGAAAGGGTGTGAATGTTGCTTACCTGGATTTTGATACTGTTTCCCACAGCATTATCTTGGAGACACTGGCTAAATCTAGCTTAGATTGGTGTATACTTTGCTGGGAAAAGAAGTGGCTGGATGTCTGAGCCCAGAGACTTGTGATTAATTAAGTTTAATCCAACTGGCAGCCAGTCACAAGCTGTGTTCCACAGGACTCAGTTTTGTGGCCAATTCTCTTCAGTATCTTTATCGATGCCCTGTATGTGGGGATGGAGTGCACCTTCAGTAAGTTTGTTGATTATACTAACTTGAGAGGAAGTGTTGATCTGCCTGAGGGTAGGAAGGCTCTACAGTGGGACCTGGACAGGCTGGATTGATGGGCTGAGACTGATTTTATGAGGTTCAACAAGGCCAAGTGCCGGGTCCTGCACTTGGATTGCAACAACCCAATGCAATGCTACAGTCTTGAGGAAGAATGGCTGGAAAGCTGCCTGGCCTAGAAGGACTGGGGGTGTTGATTGACAGCTGGTTGAATATGAGCCAGCAGTGTGCCCAGGTGGCCAAGAAGGCCAACAGCATCCTGGCTTGTATCAGAAACACTGTGGCCATGAGTATTAGGGAAGTGTTTTTTCCCCTGTACTTGGCACTGTGAGGCCACACCTCAAATTCTGTGTCCAGCATTGGCCCACTCACTACAAGAAAGACATTGAGTTCTGGAGCATGCCCAAAGAAGGGCAGTGAAGCTGGTGAAGTGTCTGGAGCTTAAGTCTTATGAGAAATGGCCGAGGGTAATAGAGGTTATTTAGTCTGGAGAAAAGGCTGAGGGGACACCTTACTGCTTTCTACAAGTACCTGAAAGGCAGTAGGGATTTGTCTCTTCTCCCAAGTAACAAGTGATAGGACAAGAGGAAACAGGCTCAAGTTGCAGCAGGGGAGGTTTAGAATAGATATCAGAAGAAACTTCTCTGAAAGAGTAATCATGGAATCACAGAATTGTCAGAATTGGAAGGGACCTCTAGGGATCCGTTAGTCCAACTCCCCTACTAGAGCACATTAGTCAAGTCTGCATCCAGGTGGGTCTTGATTATCTCCAGAGAAGGGGACTCCACAACCTCCCTGGACAGCCTGTTCCAGTGCTCACTGTAAACAAGTTTTTTCTCGTATTTAAATGGAACTTTCTATGCCCATTGTTCCTCATCCTGTCACTGGGAACTACTGAAAGGAGTCTAGCTCCATCTTCCTTGCTCACACCATTTAGATACTTATCAGCATTTATAAGGTCTTCCCTCAGCTTTCTCTTCTCCAGGCTAAAAGAGCCCCAACTCTCTGAGCCTTTCCTCATAAGGGAGATGCTCCAATTCCCCAACCATCTTTGCTGCCCTGTGCTGGACTCTCTCTAGTCATTCCTTGTCTCTCTTGAACTGAGGAGCCCAGAACTGGATGCAGTATTCCAGCTGTGGCCTCACCAGGGCAGGGTAGAGGGGGAGAATGACCTCTCTTGACCTACTGGTCACAATCTTCCTTACACAACCTAGGATTCTGTTTGCCTTCTTGACAGCATGGGAACATTGCTGGCTCATGGTTAATTTACTGTCCTCCAAGACTCCCAGATCATTCTCATCAGAACTGCTTTCCAGCAGGTGGACCCCTTACTTGTATTGGTGCATGGGGTTCTTCCTCCTGAGGTGCAGGACCCTACACTTGCTCTTGTTGAATCTCATTAGGTACCTCTCTGCCCAGCTCTTCAGCCTATCCAGCCTATCCAGAACAGTAATAGAACACTGGAATAGACTGCCCAGGGAGGTGGCTGAATCACCAGCCCTGGAGATGTTTGCAAGATGCATAGATGTAGTGCTTAGGATCATAGTTCAAGCACTGGACTTGGTAGAATTGGGTTAATGGTTGATAGAGTTAGGTTGCAGTTAGAATTTATGATCTTAAAGGTCTTTTCCAACCAGGATGATTCTGCAATTTTCTGATTCATATTTATGTGTCAATTTCTACTATTAAGAGAGTAGATAATTTTATAGCTATTGAATAAAGTTCCTTTTATAATGATTTCTGATTTCTTAGTCTATAATAGGAAGAATATTTGAAACAATGTAAATATTGACACAATGCAACATTCAGCTGGGAGTAATATTTATTTTTAATAGTTGTGTTTTAATTAAAAATGTATAACTTTTTCTTGTTGTTTTTTTTTGTTTGTTTGTTTGTTTGTTTTTTCTTCCCTAAATCTGGAGTTAGATTCCTGCAGGAATTGATTAATTGTGAGTTTTCTGCCTGTTTTTAATCTCAGGACTAAAATTAAATAGTGTGACTAGAATTGGCTTCCCATTGAGTTTTATTAGGATGAGTTCTGATTTCTGTGCAAAACCCTGATGTTCCATTAACAGGATGAATATTTTGGTGGAATTTTGTTATCCTACTGACTTGCGTTAAACTAATTATGAAGACATATAAATTAAGATTTATGTTAAGTAAAGCCTTTAAACTACATCCAAAGTCTTCTGAAAGTGCACAAAATCTCTGTTTATTGGCAGGGGTTGAGTGAGTTTATCAGATCTTCTCTGTGGCCATTCCTCCAGGCTGCAGTTATTCCCATGCCTACTGAGCAAGGATAGAAAAGTAGTGGAAGAGCATTCTATCAAAGCACCTACCAGTAGTTGACAAACTGCCTTCCCAGATTATTACTGATTGCCCCAAGGTTGTCCCACTGCCTTTGCAAAATCTTCTTCAGTACAGACTGTTGGCTGAAATCCACCTGAGACTCAGTACACAGCAGCTCAGAAAATACTGTCTATAAATCAAAGCTTATCTTCTGATTGATGATTCATCAGTAAAAATTCTCATTGCTTTTTAGTAAGAAAGAAATTGTACACCTTTCCCTGCCTTCTCTTTCGTGTTCTGCTTTTCCTGTCTCCTTCCATTTTGTCTCCTTTCAGTCAGCAACAGCAAGGATAATCCAAGACATGACTATGCATATTTATTCTCTTTTGTTGTTTTTTAATATTTTAAAATAAAATAATAAGGTCACATTATTATTTTCCTTTTACTGATTTATTTTTTTTTTTCCCCTTCTGTAAGCTTTCTTTTAAGAAGTAGCAAAGTCTTCCAGCTTGGGCTGGAATGTTTTTGTAACTGTTGGGTCTTCAAGGTCACATCTTTACTCTGCCAGCTCAGACACTACAGGGAAATCTATGACCCCCCTGTAGGAGGCTGAGTTAGACAGACAGCAAAACTGGCCAGAGATATTCCATTCCTTATGTCTACATAAGCTCAGAGGAAGGTCAGAGATCACAGAAGACAACTTCCTTTCTGCTTCTTCTCCCCTTCTCTTCTGTCCATGGCCGGCTTCCGGGGAGGACTCCGTCCATTCATTACCATTGACCCCCAGGCTTGAGCTCTCTTGACCCTCATCGCTCTGCTGTGCTCTCCAGGATTTTTCAGAACTGTTCGCAGCTAAGGAGAGTGCATTTTTTTAGGGATGCTGAAATTAGGTATATAGGTACCGACTCCTGGCCTATAAATTGGAGATCTCAAAACATGATGCTGTTTCTCTAACTTTCTTTTTTTTGAAGGTTTCTCTTTGCGTTTTGTGTTTTGTTGGTTTTGTTTTGTTTGTTTGTGGTTTTTTTTTAAATTTTGAATTTGGGTTCATGTTGTTTGGGGTTTTTTTCCAAGTATTGTTATTTCTGTTTCTCCAAGGCTTATTTCAGAGTATATATAAATTATGCTCTCTCCAACAGAAGATGCCATCCTCAATATTTACACAACAAAGGATTGAATTGTATTTTAGCACTTGTGTATTGAAATTTCTAGTTGATTAGCAGCAAAGTGTCTGCTAACTCATCTCTCAGGGTCATTGGAACAGGCTTCCATGTGCATCCTGTAAGTCTTTAAAGGATTCTAGCCATTTTAGTCTGCATAAGCAGTTAGATATTCACTGGATCAGGATCTCCCTGATAGACCATTTAATAATTTCAGGTGGTCATCTTTCTTTAATGTGACTTCTTTTCATCATTTTCACCAGAAATTCCATCCAAATAATCTGTTATATAGATATATATTTTCAGCTTCAAACTACTGGTGTTGCTTTTGGTTGTGAAGAGGTCCAGAATCAGCTGTGGTCTGAATCATGTAGGAGGGCTTAGTGTGCATTATACATCAGCCATGATGACAGGATTGTCATTGCTGTTAGCCATAGATTGTTTATTTCCTTGTTCAAATTCAGGCTTGTTTTTGTAAGACCTTATTCAATTTACTGAATGTAAGAAAACTGCAATATTTTATATGCTTAGCTGGTTAAGCTGTTCTTCTAGGACACATCACAGAACTCTAAATATTTCAGAAGTCCTTAAAAAATAAATCTATTTTCTTTAGGGAAGTCAAATAGGCTGATAAAGAGAGAAACAAAATGCCTTAACACCCCCATCATTTTAGTCCTAAAGGGAAAGCTGAAAGAATTTGTGGAATCTGCAACTATCCTCCAGAGCCTCAGTTTTACATTAGAAAGTAACATTTTACTATTGCACTTAACATGTCTTCAAGTCTATTCCCAGTCTATGATTTAGCTTTCTTCCTGAATGAAAAGGTTTTAGTGCCTATGCACCTTATGCTACATTATTTATAGCACTTGCAAATCGTTCTGTGATTTCCTTTGCCTAAAAGGGAAAGCTTTTTCTTATGCCTATTTTTTATGCTATATGTCCTTTATTTCTGTGCATACCCCATTTCCTCAGGAGCATTTGCTCCCCTTCTCCCCATTTATCACCAACATCAGAGATTAAGATCCTAGTTGCGTTTTGCTGTCATATTGCTCAACTGATCGTATGTACGTAAGAATCAAAGAAAGACCTCTCTCTTCTCTAGTGGAATCACAGTGGAATAATGTATATTGGTTTTAATTAGCCTTTTCTTAGACAGAATTCTTAGGCAGAATTTCACTGGCAGTTTGAGAGAATTCAAACCCATGAAAAAAATCACTGCATCAATATATACTACAAAATCTCTGTTGGCAGTAAGCTTAACAGGTAATCATGACTAAATAATAATATCATATCTGAGACAAATGAGTGGTGGTAGGGGATTAGAATAATAGAATAATTTAGATTGGAAAAGGCCTTTAAGATCACAAAGTCAAGCCATTAACCTAGCACAATGTCAAGCCCACCAGTAAACCATGTCTTTAAGCACTACATCTTTTAAATATTTCCACGATGGTTACTCAAATACCTCCCTAGGCAGCCTGTTCTAGTGTCTGGAAACCATTTAAGTGAAGAAATTTTTCCTAATATCCAATCTAAACCTCCTCCAGCATAACTTGAGGCCATTTCCTCTCATCCTATCTCTCATTACTTGGGAAAAAACACTAACACTCACCTCCCTACAACCCCCTTTCAGGTAGCTGTGAAGTGCAATAAGGTCACAGAGTCACAGAGTGGTTGGGGTTGGAAGGGACTTCTGGATATTTTCTACTCCAATCCTCCTGCTGGAGCAGGATCACTTACACTTGATCACACAGGAACATGTCCAGAGAGGTTTTGAATGTCTCCAGAGAAGGTGACTCCACAACCATTTTAGACAGCCTGTTGCAGTGCTCTATTACCCTCACAGTAAAGAAGTTTTCCCTTACATTTAAACTGAACCTCCTATGCTCCAGCTTGTGACCATAGACCCTTGTCCTGTCATTGGACACTGATGAAAAGAGACTGGACCCATCCCCCTGACACCTGCCCCTGAGATATTTATAAGCATTTAGGATATCTCCCCTCAGTCTCCTCCAGACTAAATAGACACAGCTCCCTCAGCCTTTCCTCATAGGCCAGATGCTCCATTTCCCTAAACATCTTTGTGGCTCTGTGCTGGACTCTTTCCAGTAGTTCATTTGCCTTTATGAACTTGAGGATCCCAGAATTGGAAGCAGTATTCTATATATGGCCTTCACCTGGGCAGAATAGAGGGGGAGGATAACCTTCTTTTACCTACTGTCCATGCTCTTTTAATACACCCCAGAATGCCAGTGGACTTCTTGGTTGGAAGGACATATTGTTGGTTCATGGTCAGCCTGTTTTTGACCAGGACTCCAAGGTCCTTTTCCTGAGTGCTGCTTTCTAGCAGGTCAGCTCCCAACCTGTACTGGTACATGGGGCAGTTCCTTCCCAGATGCAGTACTTTACACTTGCACTTGTTGAATTTCATTAGGTTTCTCCCTGCCCAGCTCTCCAGCCTGTCCAAGTCATGTTGGATAGCAGCACAGCCTTCTGCTATGTCAGCCACTCCTCCCAGTTTTGTATCACTAGCAAATTTGCTTGTGGTGCATTCTATCCCTTTGTCCAGGTCATTCATGAATATATTGAAGAGGGCTGGACCCAGTTACCTGATACCTAAATTGAGAATGGTTTTAGTTTTATTATTATTATTAACTGCTGTATTCTTGATTGCTTTCTACTTCTAGGTAATGTCCATGGTTTTATTTTTCCCCAGGGAAAGTGGATTGCCCCAGGAATAGTTCCAGGGATGTTCCTGTAGGCAAACAGACTGCCTGGTCTTTAAATCTGACCTTGTGTCTGGTCTCACAGGAGTTCCTGTGTCTTCAATGAAACATGATCTTTGAGCTCACTCTCACATTTTTCTTATATATTGAGTTTGCCAATGATCATGCAAGAGACTATATGACTACTTTTCAGCTTGTGGTATAAGACACAATGCTGCTTTTATGCTTGTAGGACTCTTTGGTGGACAATAGATGCAAAGTTGAGACCTTTCCTAATGCCATGGTTTTAAAAATAAGTCAGAGAGAATATGGTTTTCATCCATATGATCCATCAGTGCACTTTGCTCATATCCTCTTCAGAATAAACATAAAATATGAGATGCAAGCATGTAATATACCTCTTTGGGTTATAAAGTATACAAGCATTACTAAAAGTCTGTTGTTAAGAGGTTTAGCAAGATAGATGACAAAAGCCGCACCACACCTCAAATGTTATAAACAGAGAATGATGTAGTAATTTCTAGGGCAGGAGACTGGAGGTCATTATAAGTCCTTCCATATCTCAGTCCTGATCTACATATATAGCCTCCGCATAATATTTTAGGACAACATTTTTATTTCTGTCTTTATTCCATTAAGGGTAGAAATGAAACTTTGCTGAACATATAAACTCAGAAAGAAGCCCAGTTACATTTCAGATAACAATAGAAGACCAAGACTATACAGTTGTACTATGTCCTGGTTTGAGCCAGGATGAGGCAAATTTTCTTTTTACTGTTCTTTTCTTTCTTCAGTGAATTCTCACATTTGCTGAAACTAGATGAAACTAGTTTTCCAGCTAGTGGACTGATAATGCTAGAATGTTTATAAATACTGATGAGAGATCTAGGACACTTTGCTCTTCTTGTTGAATCTACTACTTCAGACACTAAAGGAGGAGATCAGTCATATCTACAACAATCCGGTAGGAAGAAGCAGACTAGACAGACAGCAAAATCAGAGAACCAAAGTATTCCATATATCTATGTAGGTCTTGGTATAAATTGAGGGATCACAGCAGTAAAGCTCTCTCTTCCTTTTCTTTCTCTTCCATTCGTGCTGGCATCCAGGGAGGACTCTGTCTATCCCTCTCCTTTGATGCCTGCCCTTTAGTGTTCCTGACCCTCATAATACTCATTCTAAATATGAGTATCAATGAGGATCCAGGCAGAAGCATAACTAACAAAGTTGAAAATTATCATTCAATTCCTATTTAGGCTGTATTTGCATTTAAGTGAAAAAAAAATCAGATAATAACTATTGTAAAAAAACTTAACTTAACTCTCCAGACGATTTATTTGTTATAAGAATCTGACATGGTGTCTGGTCTGACCACTCTCTGTGCGTACTGTCAGGTAATAACAATCTTCTGTATCCACATATTGCAGTATCTGATTAGCAGGAAGAACAGAAAAATTACTGCTCCCTGATGCTACTCAAAAATCATTAATTTCAATGATATTTCTGGTACTGGTGACATCAATAGAAAATATGTAAGATTCCTACACTTAAAATTTTTATCTTGTTTACCTCTAGACAAAAATGTTTTAGCTCTGGTTTGGCTTCCAGTAGAGCTGTGTCTGTATCTCACAAATGACTTGTGAAATCATTTTGAGACTGCTTAGCAATGGAATCATCTATATGATAATTGAAGTTGGATTGAATTTGTTAAGAGATCTCTGGAGATCAGATGGTAACAGTAGTCTCCTACCTACCCTCCCCTCTAAAACAATGGCCAATACCATTGCATTCAGATAGTTCACCAGCAGCCACACTTCAAACAGTCTGCTCCTTAGAGAACTCATTATATATTTCCCTTCTCAAACTTGTGAGATACAAAATCATATCTTCCACCTCCCCAAGGATATTAAATGTTAAGAAAATTGTAATATACTCCATATCTGAAGTTTTCTGAGGTTGAGCAACAATATAACAAAGTTTGGAAGATTCTTGAAGTTGGAGGAACAGAAAACCAGGAGTTATGTGACCAAATCCAGTGGAGGAAGTTCTTGTTTTCTAGCTTCACTTCTCAAATGTCTTTATTTTAGAGAAATAAAATAATCAGAAATAATGTTGAGAGACCAACTGAAAGTCAAGATTACACCTTTTCAGCTAAATATCATATCAACTTGTAATTTTGATTTCTGCCACATTCTGAACAAATGTCTTCAGGACAAGGAGGAATATGGCTTGAAATTCTCCTCAATTATTTCCTGTATTTATTTATTTATAAGATCCAACATGGTGATGAACCATGATGATACATTCTGCTTTCCAAGGAGACCAATTACAAAAGAAAGAAGCTGGGGCAGGGAAAACTAAAAAAACACAACAATATTGTCTTCTTTGAAATGTTCTCTGGTGGACCTTATTTAGTGAAAGATGTGTGTGACTCCCAGGCATCCAATCATTGACACAAGTCCCTTTCTGAAGTAACTGACATAGCACATAGCACATAGCAAAAAGCTATGTGACTACTCCAGAAACTCATTATGATACTGCTATTCAGCATGCCTAAAATTCTGTCAAACACACCAAATAAAATAAATTATTCTACTGCATAATCCCTAAATTATAAAGATTTATTAATATTTTACATTCAGTGATCTTTAATTAGAACTATTTGTGTGTTAATGATGCATAGAAGTGAGGCAAACAGAATACTTAAACCTCTGTGATATTCATGCATTACTCAAGAAACTAAATAATTAAAAAAATGTTCTGAAAACCCAAAAAACCCCAAACACCACAGTTAAACTATCTCAAAACCAAAAAATGTATACAGCAACATGAGAAGGACTTTAGTATTAGTTTTGGGAATTTGCTGGATTTGGTACAGTTGATCTAATGCAGACAACCTGGTCTTGTTTTCAAAACAGTCACGCATCCCCCCATTCTGTCAAGGATCAGACAAGTGTCTGTTATGTTTGACACTGTCTACTGTTGTTGACACTTTGAGACCATCTTCATGTTTCTTTAACTACCACACCTACAGTTCTTCCAGGTTGTCCAAGCCTTGCCAAAATCTACTTCTGAGTTACATGTGTGGCTTCATCTGTCTCAGATCACTGTAGAGCAATCACACCTGCCATGCTCTGTGTCACCAGGCTGATGCCTAGACTACTGTGTTAACTATACATAGAACTGGAGGCCCAGAGTATATCTAGACTTTGTGATTATTTTTCCTTTTAGAGCAGCGTGCTTTTCTAGTTCTTCCTTTTATCACCTTTTTCCTTCATTGCCTGCCTTATCAACTATTTTTTAAGCTTTTTGAAACAAAGTCTTTTCTTTATACATTGCTTACAAAGCACCTGCTAGACTTATAGTTTTGGTAAAATAATTTATTTACTATTTCTTAGTAAAAACAATTTATTCTAAACTGAATTCAAGGCGATTGTAATTCCTATTTGAAAAAACTTATTAATGTTAAGAAAGCAAGATGCATAACAACCGTTGTCCACAGAAGATACATTCCTGGATATTTAGAAGAACCAATAGCAAGAGAAAATTCTTATCTTTGGATATTTCAAAGGCTAGATCAAGATGGAAATGCACATGGTGTAAAAAGAGACCAGAAAAATAATGCAGATATTTCTTCCCATCTCTGTTAACTAAAGCCTAGCTGTTCTGAGATTTGGTTTCATTTTGAACATGTTTTGTGTTTTTTTTTTCTTCCTTTGAACAAGCATTAGTCTTGAAAATACATATGCAGGAAATAAAAAAGCAGACCAGTTTGATTTGATTTTCAGGGCCTTGATGTAGTCTGAAAGACTTAAGTTAATAGATAAATCAATATAGTATTGATAAAATAGCCCAGGCAAATTTGCTATGAAATCAGCGAGGCACAACACCCACAAAACCCCACAGCACCATTTGGTAGTCACTTCATTGTAAAACTGCATATTACTTACTCACTCTGTTTGATATTGCACCCCAATAAAGTGCTTTGAGATGCAGTTTAGATGAACAGCACTACAGAAAATTAAGCTTTACTGTATTACAGCTGTAGGACCCGCAGTTGCATATATATGAAAAAAAGGGAAGACTTTTGGAAGAACTTTTCTAACAGGTCACATTTAATAAAATAGTGATCTCATAATATTTACCTATAGAAATGCTTTATATACTCTTCAAAATTATTCCAGGTAGTCAGATATCTCTAGATTTTAGGTTTACCATCAGTCCTTATCTAGCATTGGATGTATGTCTAAATATTAGATACTCAGATACCCTGTAGTTCTTGAAAATTAAAAAGTGGTGAAAGCTAGATTAGTCAAATCAAAGCAATGAATTATCTCTGTAACTATATATCTTGATGTGAAATAGTGAATACAGTAGACATGTGCGCATATATACAGATTTTAATGACCAAAATTTATTGTGAGAAAAAATGTCTTTTGCTGCTGCTCAGAGAATAGACTAATCAGATTACCAAATCAAAGGCTATTTTTTCTCTTTC
>NW_009953507.1:2638073-2640679 GCF_000747805.2 Chaetura pelagica | reverse complement strand
ATGAAATGATATTATTTAGAATTTCAAAAAATTTTGAAATTCCCCTTTCATAGGAAAGGTTAGAGATGTTACAGACCATGTCTAGACAAGAAAATAAAGTTGATCAAAGAGAAGAAAATAAGTTGATCATTACAAGATAGCATAATATAAAGGTTCTATAAACCTGTGTACCTTATTATTTGTGTGTTTACTAGTTAGTCTCTTAGCTTGAGATATTAGTAGGTTACACATGACTTCAGAAGAAGGACCAAGACAGCATCTGTCTGTTATGCAGACATCAGAGACCTATGCTGGAACTCATCCTCCTGTTCTTAGAGCTATTTATTGGAAACTGGTGAGTACTGAATCCTAGAGCCAGTTGTTTCCTCTGTTACTCATATTTAGTGATTCACCACCTCACCTAAGTGATCAAACATTTATAAATGTGTCTATATGTATGTGTGTGTGTATACATACACGTCACTAAGATGCATTGATTAGTGTAATTTTTTCATTGGCCTACTAAATAGGTAAAGCAGAAGTGTTCGCAGTTGTAGAAAAGATGTTTTGCTGAGAGGAATTTCTTGTCCCCAAGGAACTTAGAACCTGAACACAAAGAAGAGCACTTCTGTGCCTCCACTCTCGACTGCACAAAGGCATTATTTTGATAATTCCAGACTAAAATATGTTAACTAAAACATGGAGAAAATTGGGTAGATTATATGTACATAAACTTCCACAGTTTTCAGAAAAAGAATGGTAGCATAACAGTAAACTCCTCCTTGTCTTCTACAACCACATGTCAGTTTTGTTTATTACAGGGCCTTCCATTTTTTTTAAGAGTCTGCATCATCCAAGTACGCACTTTGTAGAGCCGTCACATTCTTTGTGAACTCTTTAGTTAAGCTTGGGTCCTAATATAAAATAAGCATACTCTCTGCAACACATGCAAAACGACAGTATTAAGATTGATGTTTGAAATTTCATCAGCATCTGAGAAATACCAACGTTTAATTAACAAGTCATGGAATGGTTTATAGAGTCTTTGAATATTTATGATAACATTATAATTTTTGGAAGACACCAAGACAAGCATGACATAAAGCTGGGAAAAGTTTCAAAATATTTTCAACAGAAACAATTGTTAGTGAATGAAAAAAAAATTGCAAAAAATGGCATTGATTTTAAAATTTTAGACAAATAGAATGACCTATGAGCACTTAAAGTAATTGAATGCTTTTTTCTCTAGTGAATTTTGGGGAGGATTTCTCTGTTTTTAGGCAATCAGATATATGGTGCATGCAAAGCAGTGTTCCTATTAATTTGTGCAATTAAGTATGCCAAATGAGGAAACATACTCAGTAAGACTGTACATGTATCCTTTATTCCACCTCCAGATGTATATTATTACAGGATGGATAGTCCCAGTAGCTTGTGGCAATCTTTGTACACCTAGCAGAAAGGCAAAACAAAACATCCTACTGACAAGTATTATTTCTTCCATAGAAAAAAGTATTTCCGGTCCAACAACAGCTCACATTTGTCTGTATGAGTTGTGGCCTGTCTGCTGCCTTAATTTTTTTTCTTGTGTCATGTATCAAGCAGATAAAGCTGATTATTTGACACACCTCAGTACTTCTGATTTAAAAAACTAGTCCTTTTCAGCATGAGAAAAAAAGAAAATATATCTGGAGGCCCTACAGGAAGAACAGCTTGAATAAGAAAAAAAAATAAAAAGGGGGTGGTGGGAGGTTTCAAGCTTTATTTTTTAGTTAAATAATCTTTTTTGCCTTCTCCCAAGTATTCTAAATTCAGGGGTGGATGTATTAGATGTCTGAAGTAGATTTCATCTTCAAATCTTAATCATACTATTAGGAACTCCTGTGCTAGTCTGCACCAATGTACTAGCTAATATAATTTACACATGATGCTATGAAAGAAATATTCTACTTGAAATTGCCTGAGACAAGATTTTATTCAGACACAGTTTCTGTGCTTCAACTGAGAGAGTTAACAACTAGTTAAAACAGGAAAAGATTGGGGGCAATTAGGAAAAAAAAAACAAACAACTCATAATAATAAAAATTACTTGTCTTTTCAGACCAGGCTATCCCTAGTTTTTTAGTCATTGTGAAGACATAGAATTCAGACTGAAAACCTATTTAAGGCATTTAAAATTAATTAGGGATTTCATGTGAGCAGTTCATATTTTCTCTTCCATTGTAGATGGCCTTAACTATCCTCAGGAGTTAAAAAAACAACCCTGAAGATTGATGCTACTTTCTTCGACAGACAACATTGATACATTCACATGAAGTAAAAAGGGACCAGAAAAGATCTTCATCTTGAATCCTACTCATCCATGTATCCTTGCTGGTGGAAAAAGACTAGCCCATCACATAGACTTAATCTGTCACTCAAAGAATTGTATTTTCTGGTATGAAATTTTTGAAACTATTTATTTTATATTGCCTTCCTAGCCAGAGGTTAGAAATACTGTTACAGAAGATTAACACTTTTACTTTGCCTAAGTGAGATGATTTATAGAGAAGAAGTAAAAAAAACCCAAGAGACAAATAATTGGATTAATAAAAAATATGGTGAGGAAAGAAAATGTGGTAGGGAAA
>NW_009953507.1:2634110-2637999 GCF_000747805.2 Chaetura pelagica | reverse complement strand
AGGGAAAGACTATTAACAAGGCTACAGTCAAAGTGTTACTCATTGCTCTGGTGATGAAAACTAATCTCCTGGATTACAGGCTGTTACCCTGCATTTGGGTTGTGTTGTTTGAGTGGGGTTTTTTTGTGGTTCTTTTATTGTTTGGTTTGGTTCTAGTTTTTTTAACAAACAAATTTATACAGCATGGTTAATTGTATTTTTTGTTTTTTCATTAACATTGGACAACTTAGGATCCAGGACAACCTTGGTAAAATTTCACAATTCCAATACCAATCATGGTAAACTGATAGTATCATGCAATGTTCAAGGCTGATCAAATCCCTCGCAGGACTGAAACTGTGACTTCCAATACAAATCAAATAATATCTTAAACTTTTGGGAGATACTGAGTGCCTGGAAAAATGGTTTATGAGTGAATTTTAGTAATGGCAGTCTACATATTCTTATAAACAAGCATGAATTTTATTTCCATAATATGCATTTTGAAGTCATAAGTATTAAATTACTTAGACAGTTGTTAACATTAAGAATAGTAATAAATATATTGTAGCATTGGTAGTCAGTAAGACAAAGAAAGGTCATACCAGCGGCTTCAGGTACAGAATATTTACCTTCAGTTATCTTGTCTACAAGATGAACAGTTTTCTTAAGTCAGGAGGACATGGTTAGCCATGATTGCTTACATTTCAAACTTTATTATACTCTCACTGAACTTCACCATCGTCTGATTTTCTGTATTTTCTTGTGAATCCTATGTTTTTTAAAGCACTGATTTAAGTGAGATGTGGTTGTCCTGTAACAAGATGGGGTATATTTGGAGATGGAAATGGCCCTGTGAGCATTGAATAGGCTATCAAAAATCGTCTTACAGGTGGCAGAAAACACTTCAGAAGATTCTCGTGTGGCATGAAATGTTGAATATTTATCAACGGACTTGATACGTGTTTTACAGACCTGTCTGAACCATATAGGCCATAGCTGTCTGCAATTAAGGTTTTGTGAGAATGCATGCAAAAAATGATGGATTGTTATTTATTCCTTTGTACTCAGTAAGGTAGTGCTAATTTCCCTTAAATAAATGCAACTTCCTTCTTGAATTTAAATGAAATAGTGAATTAGAAATTAATTGGTTTTGTTTCCATAGAGAAATTTTTGGGGATTCTTTTGGCCTATACATAAAATTTGGTTCCAAAATTTGATATGATTTGGTAGCAGAATGTCTGGCTGTCTTAGAGAAGTGACAGGTAGAACATGTGCTCTTCTACCAGTACTAACAGGCAGTAATATTATTTAATTTAATATAATTTCACCTTATGATGAACACCTTAGTATGAACAAAATAGCCTAATATTCAGTATTACATGCTATTAGGGAAAACACAACTATTTGTGTTGATATCTTTAGTTGTACTTCATGTACTCAAAGAACTGAACACTCAATACATTATTTATCAAATGTCTTACAAGGTATTCTTATGTAGCAAGTACTTACTAAAGAAAATCTCCCTCAGATAAAACAGTTAACATTTTCCTTGTCATGTCTGAAATCATTATCCTGGTTCCAGAGTTTAGTAACGGTTTACAGAATCATTTTTAACAGCTAGTTGCTCCTTGCACTTATACTTAAAAACGCACAGTAGGCTCGTAAAAGGCAATTCTCCCAACTGTGGAGGTGTCTAATTTAATAAGAGATTTATCAGTTGAAGGGTTTCAAGCAGCAGTATCAAGTGACCTCCCTCAGGAATGAGATTCTGTCTTTCCTTTATCACATAAAATTTAAGCTACAGACCATTTGCAGCACAAGGCCCTGTTTACATTTTTAAAAAGAAAACCTGCTTATACACAGATAGTTATGAAATGAAAGAGGAGGCAAAGAACATAGAAGTTAGAAAAGTAGAAATATGAGACAAGATCAACAGAGACAGATTATGCCATTGAGGGTAAAAAAACCCCAGCTGGTTTAATAACAAATTATCCAGACATATTCTTACATAAATGTGATTTTGGCCATTTCATTAGTGGTAAAAGCAAAGCTGGTGCTTCTGTTTTGTGTTTTGCATTTCTTTTGATCTTTCTTTGTGTTGTGCATGGAAGGGAACAGTGTGCTGCACCTGGACTGGGCTTAAGAGCTTTTCTTTCCAAATAGCAATTAGGGAAGTCTGATGCCAGCTAATTAGCAGTACGGAACGACAGGAGTGATGAAGAAATTATGTGAGGCATTCCTTATGCTCAACTTTACTACTTACAATGAAATAATTTTCATCATACTCTTCTTTACTTAGCCATCATCTCTCTCAATCTGTGTAGATGTGTCTGATCTCATGTTTTGGAGTACAAAACACTAAATCTTGTAATTTGATGTAGTTTATCATGCTTGGTAAAATTTGTATGGCCTTCATTTTAGCTATAAAAATAGTGGGTACATATCATTGCATCTTCATACACAAGCATCCTGACAATTACACAAACCATTTAAAGAACCATTCCACCTTAGTATCTTTAGCAGGAAGAAATTCCAAGAAGATAGAGAGGTTAAAATTTCGAAAGGTTTTTGTATCAAAAATAAGAGTTGCATAGATTTATTTTCTTAAGAGGATAAGAGTCAATGAAAAATGCAGGCAGGTGATATCAGTGGACTGGAATGTATTGGAAAGATCATGAGGATGTTTTAATTTTGAAAGAAAAGTAAGCTTTAATAAAACATTTCCAAGATTATGTTGTTTTAATTTGGATATTTTTTGTAGTATTTTAAGGAAATTGTTAAAGCTCTAAAAGATTTTAATAAACTTTGTAAACTGTATAAATTGTTTGCTCATAATAAATTACAAATACAGATGATACATATATTAATTACTTAAAGTGCATCAATTAAGCACACCAAAGTCACTCTGAATGCATGTTTGCATGCTAAAAAAAATAAAAGGAAAAGAATTTTTTTTGTAACAAAATTTATATTTTTAAATTTTTTAAAAATGTTTTTAAAAATAATTTTCTCAAGATGCTGCCTTATACATTTGTATATTGGCATGTTAACATGAAAAAAATAATACATTGTAATGTTTTGTATTGTAGAAATGCTACATTAATTTTTCAATGAAAAAAAACAACACTAAGATTAGTATTTTCTTTATTTCTGCATGTCAACCTCATATCAGTTTTTCATAAGGAATTCTAAAATGTTTCTACACTATTCATAGCTCAGAGATATCAACAATTTCCTCATATACTCTAGGAAAAAATACACACACACCATCCAATTCCTTTGGAATTTATTTACTTGAACTGAATAACAAATATATAGGAATCTCATTACCATGACTTACAGATTAGAGGTTCACCTGCTAGAAAGCAGCCCCATGGATAAGGACATTGGGGTCCTGATGGACAACAAGTTGTCCATGGGACAGCAACGTGTCCTTATGGCAAAGAGAGCCAATAGTATCTTGTAGTATCTTGGGATGTATTAAGAACAGTCAAGGGAGGTTCCTCTCCCCCTCTACTCTACCCTCATAAGACCGTATCTGGAGTATTGTGTCCAATTCTGGGCTTCCCAGTTCAAAAAGGACAGGATTATTAGTCCAATGGAGAGGATGATTAAGGGACTGGAACATCTGTCATACAAATAAAGGCTAAGAGACCTAGGACTGCTTAGTCTTGAGAAGACTAAGAGGGGACCTTATTAATATCTACAAGCATCTGAAGGGTGGATGTCAAGAATGGGCCAACCTCTTTTCAGTGGTGCCCTGTGATAGGATGAGGGGAAATGGCACCAAATGGCAATGTAGGAAGTTCCACCTCAATATGAGGAAAAATTTCTTTACTGCGAGAGTGATGGAGCACTGGAACAGGTTGCCCCAAGAGGTTGTGGAGTTTCGTCTGGAGACTTTCAT
>NW_009953507.1:2626982-2634036 GCF_000747805.2 Chaetura pelagica | reverse complement strand
CTTCAGAGGTCCCTTTCAACCCCTATGATTCCATGATTCTATTATATATTCCTTTATGTCTATTTAGCTGTGTTATCAACCATATATTAAATGTATTACATATAATACAGTTGGATTATTAGGTTGACATTTGACTGGTTATTTGAATCTTCTTATATTTCAGAGCTCACAGACTCACATTTGCACATGTTAGATCTATAACTGTGTTGACACAATTTTGTAAAAACCAAGGATTCAGAATAGTTGAAAATCAGAGTTCTTAAGTTTTTTTCATCTGTTCTGGTTTTAGATTTTATAACAGTCATCAGTTATTGTTCAGTGCACTCTAAATTTCATTATGTTTCTCTTATTATGCTATAACTAGAATATATCTGACAAAATTACCCAACAGAGGCTTAATACAGTAAATTCTTTTTTTTGTATATATACATGCTCTCTTAAATGATACACCAATAACTTATTGATTAAAAATTTTTGCCTAGAAAATTTCAAGAACCATCTTCCTACAACATGATTTTTTGAAATAATTCACAGAATGAAATAAAATCATCAGTCTTATCTCCTTAAGGTAAAAAAAAAAATAAATAAAAATGTAGTGTACTGAGATATGCTTTATTATCCAAAGATTTGCACTGTGCTTTGTAAATTATCATTCAATGAAATTGAATTTATTCTTTATCAGGTATTCAACAGATACTTCTACTACCCATCAAATTCTCTGTGTTCAGACTCATTACTTTAATGTAAAAGCTTATAAAATATTTATAAGGAGATAATGCAACAGTACTTTTAATTATGTTTATGTCTTTCTGCTCCATTTGAAATATTTATTGCACCATGAGGAGATATGTTAATTTAGAGACTGAGAAAGAAATAAAGGAACTTTGTACAGCTTAAACGGATGATGCCAACATCAATATCTTACATTATTTTGTCTAATTAAAGCATATTGTGGGGACTTAATTAGAAAAATTCTTGTGTTTTTAGCATATGAGTAGTAAACCCTTTACAAGATTCAGCAAAGAATGGGATTTGGCATTATTGGAAGAGCAAACAATTTCTAAAAAATTGTATCTTAAGATGGTTTTCTTATGTAAGATTTTACAGAGGAAGATGTATTTCTTCAATCATTTTTCTACCTGTTTCCAAATTGTATAGAAAGTTGAAGATTACTAAAGCTCTTAAATACAGAACTCTCTTCAAAGGCTCATTAAATTCCAGCATCAGCTTGGATTCCATAGTTTCCATTGTCCTCTATCAACTCAAGACAACCAAATGTAAAGCAGATCTCAACATACCTAAGCTAACAAATTAAGTAAGGGCTTACAATTAGAAATTGAGCTCTTCTTTTTACACAAAATGTGATATCTATGTTCTGTAACTGGGTGATTTAAATATCCAAAGAACAGAAAGCTTAAAAAAAAACCAACCCAAACTGGTCTGTTATTACTAGTCCCTTGTTCTTCCAACAGAACAAGATGAGGATTAAACATATCTGGTGACCCAGTCTATTGAAATTTTGAGCAGTGAGTGTCACAGCCATGACCAGGGTTGCAGGATATTGAAGTTGTGCTTAGGAGAAGGCTGAGCTAAGAAAGACGGTCAGGACAGAACATGCTGAAGTTAGGAAGCAGAAATCGTGAAGCTACAGTCAAAGCCAGAATTAGAGAGAAATAAATTGAAGCCAGGAGCTGAGCAAGAGGATATAGAGACAGCAGGCCAAACAAGAAACTGGGCAAAATAAAAAACGTACCCTGCCATTAAGTTCTCAGGATGCCTTCTTTTTTTTTTTTTTTTCCCCCCACAGACACTTATTTGGTATTGGCCTAATGATGAGAAGATTATACTTGGTGCTACACCATTTTAAAGTCAAGCTTCCATGACTACTGGACACTTTCCATAAGTGGTGGGCACTCCACTCCAGTAGAAATGAAGATTCATAATCCATTGTAAATGTTTTTCCAGTGTAAAAAGCCAGGGTGTGAGAACTTTCATAAACATACTATTACACCTCCATCTGTGATGGGAAGATGTAAATGAAGTTTTTTTAAAAAAATCTATTGCATCTTACATTCAATAACTTGGCTCAAGCCTTTTTTTTGCTTGATATGATTGCACATGGCTAATTTAAACATTTTACTAAAGAAAAGAGGCTTTTTCTTCTAAAACATTTTTGCTTTTGAGATAAGCTGTCAAAATGTGAAAAATATGCCAGAGGAAGTGATTGTTTAAATTTTTCAATTTTTTCCTGTCATTATTCATGTCTAGCTTCACTTTTTTTTTTCATACTGAACAGGTTTTCAAGTATAGTTAATTGGAAATAAGAACCTAATTCAATAAAATTATCTAGAAAACCCTCTCCTGGAGTTCTTGGAACTGAGAAGTAATTCAAAGCAAATAGGTTTTCCTTACAAACAACATGTTGAGTAATATCTATTGGAAGCTTAATGGATGTTGATGGAAAAAAAGTTCTATTTTCAAATTAGAAAAAGTATAGGGAGAATAGGAAAAGAAATTAAAAATTAGATGGTCTTTAAAAGCAAATTCTATGGCAAACCAGAAAGACTTGAAATTAAACAATAGTAGTGCGAACACAGGATAACTCAAAGAAGAATAATCCATGTGAGATATTAGGAAAGACAGAGTGCTAACTCCAACCCATTGTGTGTAAGTGCACTGCCTCTCATAAGTGTTCCTTTGAATTAAATGTAAAGATGATCTTCAAAATACCAGAAATTTTCAAGGAAAAATGAAATGAGTTCTAGAGTATTGCTTGGTTTCATCTGTCTCTGAGGCAGAACTCATTTTTCTGGTGTTAGCCCTCTCATGAGCATCAGTGTGTTTGTATTCTTCCAGTGCCTTAGTAAACTAAGAGCTCTGAGTGCATACTAAATAGTAGTGAGAACTTTCTTGAATGAGTGGAAACTGGATATCCAGCAGAGGCTGCACAACCACTTCCACTTTGCCTTTTCATCCACATTGATTCCCCTCCTTCTAGTAAGATAAGAGACACTTCAGGATCAGATACTGTTTATATAGTAGTATTTACACTTTTGGATACATTAGAGTTCCGTCCCCCTCTTAAAAATCAAAAGCCTAGGATGTGCCTGTTCTTGTAGCTCTGACAGTTGATGTCAAAAGCAAACAGATTTTTAAAAAGAGAGGAGGTAGGTAAAGAAGCACTGTTTAGCAAAATGTTTGTTAGTCGTATGCTATTTTCTCCAACAGAATGATCTCAAGCCAATTTAATGAGGGTAAGTTATAATTGACTTTGAAAGGATTAATTTATACTCTTGAGTCTCCTTAGATGTAGAGCTAATACAAAGCTGTCTGGCTACACGAATTCTCACACATCATCTAGCTCAACCAGAAATTCAAATGTTAAATTAAACACCCTGGGACATCTGGGAGGACTCAGAATGCATACAGCAGTGAGCTGATTGTTCTGATCAGGAGGTTTTTATCCCCATTTATAATGATATTGATAATGTTCCTCATGTAATCTATGTTAATATTATTCTTCTATCAATTAGCCGAACAATGAGGTCCAAGTTATTTATTTTAGTTAAATGCTACTAATTTTCAGAATGCAGCAGTATCACGGGAAACGGAGGGTTATTCACAATATTTACGGTGCCTTGTCACTGCAGTATCAGAGTGCCTTTCAGTTTTGAGAATATTGATATAGAGTTAGAAAGTGTAATGGGTGAGGAGGAAAGATTGACTTTGTCTGGACTCTACTCCAGGGTCTGCATGAATATTATATACTAAGAAATTCTTGGATAAAAATTACTAATTAAGAGAAACAAATATTATGACTCCAGATTTCTTGTAGAGCATCTCCAACTCAGGTTCAGGATGATAGTCAGTTTTGTTCTCTCTCTGATCCTGTAAATTTACTCAAAGCTGCACTTTGGTGTCAGTTGGAACCTGGACCATGGCTCAATACGTTTGTTCACCTGGGGAAAATGTGACTGTGACTCTTGTTTCATCAGATGCAGCAAAATTACATGCCTCCAGTCTTTACACCAAATTTAATGGTGGAAGTCAGGCAACTCTACAGCACTGCAGCCAAGGTGGTAAACACACTGTTATGTAGTGCTGTAGATTCTCCCCATTCTCTTGCTCCTGATCTGTGAGTTGAAATTTCAGAGAGAAACCCTCTCGCTGTTCTCAGACCATCTGAATTGTCAGCACAATAGTGAAGACAGCAAGTGGTGACCTCCAGTTATTTGGCAAAAAATAGTATGTATCTCTGCATATAAGGTGCCTGTCATCTGCTATCTGTGAGTTTTAGCAACTGAAATCCCTAACAGTGTGTCCAGAATTTTCATTGGCAAAACCCCCAAAAAGTTGAAGTCCAACAAATTCCCTGATGCAGCTCTCTAAAACAGGATTTAGAATATTTGTAACATGGCTACCTGTAATTTCCATATGCTCAAGTCCTTCATTGTTGAGGCTATTTTTCATAGAATCATAGAATCATAGAAACATAGAATCATAGAATCCTAGGGGTTGGAAGGGACCTTGAAAGATCATCTAGTCCAACCCCCCTACCAGAGCAGGGTCACCTAGAGTACATTACACAGGAACGCATCCAGGTGGGTTTTGAATGTCTCCAGTGAAGGAGACTCCACAACCTCCCTGAGCAGCCTGTTCCAGTGCTCTGTCACTCTCACAGTAAAAAAAAAATTTCAGATATTCACCTTGAACCTCCTATGCTCCAATTTGCACCCATTACCCCTTGTCCTGTCACTGGTCATCACTGAGAAAAGCCTAACTCCATCTCCCTGACACTCGCCCCTTACATATTTGTAAACATGGATGAGGTCACCCCTCAGTCTCCTTTTCTCCAAGCTAAAGAGACGCAGCTCCCTCAGCCTTTCCTCATAAGGAAGATGTTCCACTCCCTTAATCATCTTTGTAGCTCTGCGCTGGACTCTTTCAAGCAGTTCCCTGTCCTTTCTGAACTGAGGGGCCCAGAACTGGACACAATACTCCAGATGCAGCCTCACCAATGCAGAATAAAGGGGAAGGAGAACCTCTCTTGACCTACTAACCACACCCTTTCTAATGCACCCCGGGATGCCATTGGCCTTCCTAGCCACAAGGGAAGATTGCTGGCTCATGGTCATCCTCCTGTCTACCAGGACCCCCAGGTCTCTTTCACCTACACTACTCTCCAGCAGGTCAGCCCCCAACCTATACTGAAACATCGTGTTGTTCTTCCCCAAATGCAAAACTCTACACTTTTTGGAAGGACTTTTCTTCTCATTTTATTTTATAAGCTGGTGATGAGGCATTTCTGTAAGGCAGATGAGATACATGGACAAGGCTGTAGTTAGATTTGGAGGGATTTGAAATGCCTACCTTAATCATACCCTAATAGTTGAGTGATGAACTTTTCTGACACAAGACAAACATAAACTTCAAGCTGGTCCTTAGATTTGGTACCTAAGTAGCTCTCTAGACACCTAGATTCTGCCAAAATACTGTTAGCTATACTGTTAGATCCTGTGGTTTGTTTTGCAAATAATTGAATTTAGCTGCTTAATGTCACCTGTAATCTCAAATAGAGCACTATGGTCTTTCTAAATATTAATTTAGAAGTATTATGATTTGCCTCAATTGTGTAGTTCATTCCTTAAAACATATCGATCCCAGCAATTTAGGAACATAAAATGTCTAGTGCCTCACAGCCTTAGTAAAATTTGTGACTTGTGGCAAAGATTGCTCAGACTGTCTTTCCTTGAGGAGAGACTGTCTCTTCTGAGATTGTTAGTTTGGCCAAACTGGCTTCCAGTATCAGCTGTAGACACTGTAAGGCTGTCCTAATTTGCAGTGTGATTGTTCCTCAAGCAAGAATGCAGCTAGCAGGGGATTAAAACTGCATTGTAATTCTGGACTAAGCACACCTAGTGTTGGGAAAGCAATTAGACAAAGACGTCATTGAAATAAATCCCACGCGGTTCAAAGCATAACTTTAAGATTTATTTACATTTCTCTGGCAGTGCATTGAAGCTTTATTAGACCAGGAAGAATAAGGAATCAAATACAAATACAAATTGTAGGACATAAATCCATATAGCAAACATGTGATTTAATTTTCTCTCTTACTGCTCTATTTCAAGCCTGAAAATACAGGATGAAACACTTCTTGACACGAGTGAACTTTTCTGGACTAACTGCTTTAGTGGTACACAAGTTACCAGGCTTTATACAGAAATATTTTGAAATTTTACATTTTTGTAATTGAGAGTTGCTTATGTTATTAGCTACTAGTGCTTTCTCTCCTTCCAGTCTGCAGAACAATAGGGATTGATCTCTCCTGGTGACCAGTTGAGGGACATTAAAAACATTAATTTCATTCTAATTCACTACAAGAGCTAGTCGTAAATTCAGGGTTGGAACACAGTTTAATATATGGTTTCTGATGTCCTTACACCTTTGCACTCTTAAACAATGCTATTTATGCCTTCATCACTTGAATCAGCCATAACTATTATACTTTCTGAAAATCAGCTTTCCTGACTGAAATCACACTAAAAAATACTTCATGATTTTAATGCTTGCATAAGTAGCATTTGACATTTCTAAGACATGCTAGTACCTGAACCTTCTGTATGCTTTTGAATGAACATAAAGAGGAAAGCAGTGTTGCAGGAGCACTGAAAGATCAACTTTGTTAATGAGCAATGCCTCACTGACTCTGCCTTGATTAATGTCAAAGACTGCTGATCAAAATGCTCTCTAATGTTCTCTTACTGACTGATTTCTAAGTATCAATTAAAAAAGCCTCATGAGGAAGGCATTTATAAACAAGTGAAATTCTGCCTGATAGAGAGGGTCAATCACAGAGCCTTTGATTCACAGAAGCTTTCAAAATGGGCCTTGAGTGGGGATTAAATTGAGGAGACATCTGAGAAGAGCCTTCTGACTTAAAATTTGCTGTATATATTTATTTTCTTTCTATTCATTTTATTTGCTAAATTATTAATTAGTTCCTTCAGAATACATGTCAGACCAACTAAGATATTATTTCAAATTCAGCAGG
>NW_009953507.1:2603048-2626954 GCF_000747805.2 Chaetura pelagica | reverse complement strand
CAGGATTTATTCCAGGTTTTTGGATTCTTCCTACAGCTTCTCTTTTCCTTTGTCAGCTAGAACAACCATAAGATGAAAAGGTCTTGATGAAGATCCAATTAAATGTCAAGAATGCATCAAAACAGAAAGCTTTTTGTGTTTGTTTTATGGATACTTTGTTTTCTTTGAATCTTAAATTCTTTTCAGGTTGTTTTTTTCCTGCATGCATGGCAGATATCTGAGAAACCTGGAGAAGACCTATAGTAGTCCCATTTTTTAAAAATCCTTGGAATTGTTTTAAAATACAGGTGTTAGAGCAAGGTAAGTATTTATCTTCTTTCTCAACAATAACCTCTCTAGTGAGAAGAGAAGCAGAAATTAGCCATTCTTATGTCACAAAATATGTCTGTAAACAACCATTCCAATATGCTTCTTTTTTCCTTTGTATAGCTGATCGGCAGCTGATGGACAGAACCATCAATTAGTTTCAGCAACTAAAGGAGAGGCAAAACAACACTGAGTCAGAGGACTAACTCCTGGTGCCCTTTCTCTGTGCCAAAGGTGAGGAAGAAACACTTCTCAATGGCCCGAGGGATGAATGAAAGTCTCACCTCCCTGTTTGTGATTGCTGCCTTCCTCCTGGACAAAGGGAACATAAAAAGTGGAAAGATGCACAGTCTCTTGTAGAGGACAAACAAGGTAGAAAAGGCTTCGTTGAAAAAGCATTATTGGAAGAAATTACTCATAAGGTAGCAAGTGTGAGTCAATGTAGTGAGCTGGGCAAGAAATACAGTGCACTCTGCATGTTTGTAAACGCAGGACACAATAAGAATAGTTAAGAAAAGGTTTTGGAAATAGAATATCAAAGTACTTCTACAGAGCTTTGTCAAATTACTCCACTTATTCCTATTGTTTGTTTTCTCTGATCTCTCTTGCTTATCTTCTTGCACCTGCTGGGATTTTATATATATATATAATGTTTTCCCCCCTGCCCAAAGCTTCTGTTTGATTGTTTCATTGTCTGCTGTGCTTTCTTCAGATATTCTGGTGGTCTATTCACTTTGGGTTTTGCCTACCTAGTGATTTAATTACTCAGTTTGCAAACTGTGCCTTCACTGCGCATCAAATGAAATTGTCATGACACCAAATAGACATTGTAGAGTGTCCTGGGAAAGTTGGTTGTTTCAAAGGACAGAGAAAAAGGGAGAGCAGCAGATGCAGAATTAATACATTCTATTTCAACCATTTCAATTTACCAGTGTACAGTATTTGCGGCTGGAACCCAAACATAAATTTGTTCAGCTACAATAAAGTTGCTAAGAGCAAAAGCTTTTCTCACTAGTGTCTTCTGGGGCACTTCTTACTTCCTCTTTCCAAAACAACCAGATGCTTTTTATGCCCAGGTCTCCTAGTAGAAATTGCTAGCTCATAGTTCAAAAACTCTGAGCCAAATGCATCCCTAATGTAACTGCACAGCTTTGTATCTGGCCCTCTGCTTGAAACAACTTCATGACACATTCAGACTCCCCTTTGTTCTACACTAGCTGGCATTCTTTTCTGAAATACTTGGCAATAGCAGAGGATCATTTGTAAAATTAGTGACCCACTTTTATCTGTTCAGTTGCAGCATTATTTTGTTAAGTGGCCCATTCTCTGAGAAAACCCAGCAGAGCACAATTCAACTCTTTATTACAACAATTGAGCAATGCTGAAGCTTTGCTACCAAGCATAAACGCAACACCAGGAAATGTTAAGAACTGTACCATGGAAATTTTAGCATGTTGTTTTTTTTTCTCCCCAGACATACTGTTCTTCTGTTTAATTTATCCATGCAGCACAATGGTGGCTGATTTCTTCCTTCAGAGAAATCTGCTTAATTCCATTTGTGTAGGAACATTCATGAACAAAATACAATCATACATGCTTTAAGAGATGGAACCTGCTTTCATTGTAAGAGCAATTGTGTACATATTGAGTAAAATAAGAGAGAATAGATTTCTCTCTTTTTAACTATTGTTTTCAAAATAATTTCTATTCAGGTAGCCATTACCAAATCTTAACAGGAAAATTTCAATTTCACTTAACATTTGAGAAATGCACTCATAATGAATACTGTTTTTCACTTAATGTTTGAGCACTACATTCATAATGAGTAGTGTTATGCCTTTGCAATTGCTACCTAAAAATGTCTCCATGCTAGAAGTACCATAAGAAAATGCTAGGCTTAGTTTTATGACCCTATTTGGGCAGGGTTGAAAATTCAAGTTCCATTTGTCTTCCTCCAGGTCTGCATTATTTGACTATTCAAATACATGCTGAAAAAGGTAGAAAAATATGTTACCATGACATTTTTAAAAAATACACATAACTTGGTAAAGCTTAAGCATACAATGCCTTATACTCTTATTTGTTGTACAAAACACTCCACAAGTCAACCAATAGCAAGAAAGCAACAGCCATAATGTGGAAGTAGGATTGAATTTTTTTCTAAAATTCTCTTGGCAGTCCTGGTGGCAATATAAAGATATTTTAATCAATCAAACATAGTAATCTTAATGCTTAAACAAGCCTGGTCCTGTTCTGAGAAAGGAGGAGGAAATGTGGCTAAGCTGGAAGCATCATGTCTGGTACTGACATTTGTAGACAGAATGCACAGAGGGTTGTTGGTGACATCAGATGTGTTTACTATTCACAGTGCAATCTGTTTGCAGTATTTAAAGCAGAAAGGTAGAAGAGAAAGCAGTTGCAAGAATACAGATATTACTAGATGTCATCTATACAATCTCCATGGGCTACTGAGTGCTGGTGGCACTATCCACTGTATGTCCTTAGGAATTTTGATAAATTATTTCCTCTTTGACATGCAGCACAGCAGAAGAGAAATTTGTTCATTAATTTACCTAGATCTTGTGTTACTTTTGGAGAATGTGAATGAAATATGGGAAAGTTGTTAAATAGGTACCTAACACAGAGCCATCAAACAACCACTAGACACTGACAGTGTAAGTCCAAGACAAGAAACTTCCTTGAGGATAGCTCAAGACTCCAAGATAACTTCCCAACACAAACAAGAAACAAGAATCATATAAATAGATGTTTTTAAGTAGCTGAAATTAAATGATAGAACATTGTCCTTTCTATTCACTTCTGGAAGACATTCAAATGTATAGTGATAAACGTGACATCAGAACCTGATGAAATCTAAGTGCTGCACAGGAAAGTCTTGTGCTTTCAATTATTTCAATAAAACCAGTGAGATTTCTGATGTAATTTAATTGAGAAAAGACACTGGAAACTGAGTCATAGGAAGTTTATTTTAGTTCTGGAAAATTCTAAGTTTTTTTTAAGCACCCCATCTTACCAGCCCATACCATATCATGAATGAACAAAGACAACAATTAGCAGCATGATTATGTTAAGAGATTTTCAGTAACAACAAGTTGGCTACAGTGGGAGTGCCCTTCTTCAGTATAGACACACACACAAAAATCTGAAATACCTCATGAGAGCTAAAACATCTCAATTTTCTTTTTTTAAGAGACTCATAAGTATTATAACTGTGTGTGTAGGCTATTACATTACCTATTGGTAAGAAATATGTTATTTACAATCACAGTAAAATTTAAGATCCATTTGTATGTATTTTTTATTTTTCTTTTTATTAATCCTCGGTTATTGATTCATTCATGCCTGAACTCCAAGGTTTTCTTTTCACCCTTGGAATAACTGTAGATAGAAGTTGTATGTAGTAAAGAATTTTCACTGTGACAAAGTATTTTGTAAAAAAAAATAGAAACAAAAAAAGAATTAAATTCCTCTTCAAGTTTATGACTTGCTTTCTTGCTATTGGTTGGCTTGTAGAATGGTTTGTACAATGAATGAATAAAAATAGCAGGCATTGTATGAAATCAGAGGAAATGCTCAGTTATTAATTAATTATGCATATAAACCTCAAATAATAAATTAAATATTTGGAGAATGATTTTATTTCTAAAATAATGAATTCTTTCATATTTCATTCTACAGCCATATGGTAAAGCTGAGTAACTACTTGTTTTCAGAAATAGGACATCAGCTATTCAGTTTGGCTTTGTAACATTTGCATTTATTTATTTTACAGTTCCTTCAGCCACCACAGCATTTACAATACCCTCATCCCCAGCTATAGCTCTCCTAAATAGTGAAACAAGACTGCTTGGGACACAAGCCCAAGTACTTTCTACAATACTTCCCATGACACATTTTACTTTTCAAACTAATCCCTTTCAGACCTTTTTCATCTATGTCTTAAGACACTGTTTGTGGACCCATTCTGCCCTGGTCAATTATAGGAAAGTGACTGTTTTAATTTTCTCTTCCTTCTATTATCTTTGTCACATTGGTGTTACATCTTACTGAGTGAGTCAGAACGCAGCTTTGGGTGTGGGAGACAGTGTCAAATGCTTTACTGAAATCAAGATAAACCACATCTACCGCTCTACCATCATCTATCCACCTAGTAATTTCCTCATAGAAGGCTATGAGGTTAGTCAAACATGATTTACCCTTGATAAAACCATGCTGACTGCTCTTGATGACCCCCATGTGCTTGATATGCCTAGAGATAGTGACAAGAACAAGTTGTTCCATCACCTTTCCAGGGATGGAGGTGAGGCTGACTGGTCTATAGTCACCCAGGTCCTCCTTCTTGCCCTTCTTGTAGACTGGTGTAACATTTGCTATCCTCCAGTCCTCAGGCACCTCTCCTGTTACCCATGACTTACCGAAGATGATGGAGAGTGGCCTATAATGCTAAGTTTCATAAACCGACTAAAGCACTGACACCAGCCATTTCATGAAATGCCTGACATTTTCAGGCATTTCACAGAATGACACAGTGGAACAGTTAAATAGTGTAATAGAATGCCTATAATTCCAAACGACTTTCAGTCATATCATGAAATGAATTATTTCACAAGATGACTGTAAGGTACTTATAAAATCTTCACTGTGAGCTATGAAACAGGTGCTCTAAGCTGGGAGTTTGCCAGTGTTCCAGGCAAAAGACAAATCATTCTTGTGAAAAGGTATCATAGGTTTGATGAAATATTTGAATAAAATGCCCCTTTCATCATTTAACCTGATGTGTCTTTTGTAGAAGAACAGATTTCAAACAATAACAGTAACAACAACAATAAAATAAAGTGATTGCTCCAAATAATTTTTAAGAGAAAAAATACCACTGCTGCTGTTCAGGAAGCTGGCTGAAACATTTATGGAAAAATGTATTTTTGCTGAAATTTACTGTTTAAATGAAGAAAAAAAATTCATTATGTTGTATAACTTTGAAGCAAATTTTCATCCAGAAGATGGTTAAGGTCTAAAGTTTCCTAGTCACTTCTAAATTGTATGTGGGTATGGGTATGCATGTGGTAGAAGAGAAAGCATAAGGAGAATTACAAGTCTGATCCTTTGAAGCAGGAATTAATGGCATACTAACTTTTGCAAAGCATATTTGACAAGTTTTGTCTTCATTCTCATGTTGAAAAGCAGTATGTTTGTTATTCTAAAGTTACCAGAGGACACAATACCTTCCTGTGCATTTAGACCACTTACTCAAAAAAGCTAAAATCCTATCTGAGAGACATCACTGTATTAAGACTGCTACTAACATATCTGAGTGCAGATAGCTCTGATTGCTGTGTTAGGAAGCGGTGTTATGAAACACTGTCTTTAGAGAAAATATAATTTAGAATGTTTTCAAACACTTCATTAAGAATAGTAATGCCTATTACATACTGTTACTCTGCAAAGATCTTAACACCTAATGTTTTAATTAGTTTCAACTGACATTTAAAAACCTCTAAAATGCACATATTACAATAGACAGAAGAGTAAAAACTTGGTTCTAAATAACTACAAGAACACTGTTGTCTTATACTAGAAGAGCTGCATTGACTTCAATGGAATTACACCAGAGCAGATGCAGAGTAGCATAGTAAGCATGGATCCTTGTGTTTAATTATCGCTTAGAATATCTCATTTGGATCTTCCTTTTTAATAGGACTTTCTATCATAACACAGAGAGGCAATGAAAGGAAGATCCATGCTCTAAATAAGGAGTTCTGTAATTAGCAGCAATAATAGAAATAATGTGATTTTTTAAAGGTATATTACTAGATTACAGCGTGGAAGGTGTTTTTCCAGTTCCATTGAAACACATAAGAAACAAACTCACCTGTCTTTTTATGAAAGAACTTGGCATTAATAAGATAAAAAACTATTAGGGGTATGCATGAATTGTAGATGATACCTTTGATGGATAATATTCATTTGTCTCTGGGCAAACTGAATTGTATAGTTACTATTATTACTTACAAGAGAAAAATAAATTCTCAAGAACTTGAAAGATAATTTTACCTAGGTACATGTAGTGCATTGGCTTTGAAACCAATTGGAAGCACAGAGATATTTATATAAAAGCAGGTACGATATTATTGTATGTATCTGTATAAGCATAAAATGCTAGAAAGATGACTGAGATCATCACAGATAAGCACACTATGGTGTTGGATCATATCCAGATAACAGAAGAAGGCAGAGTTGTTTCTGACATCATAACCCTACAGTAATGTAATGTTATTAAATGTAATGTTATTAAAATACTCCATGCTTTTTATAAAGCTGTTACCAAACAGTGTTCACCTTATACTACACTATTTTCTCTCAAAAGTAAAATTTTATTAACAAAAATTGTTACTCCATCTCTGCTTCTTCTCAATAAGAGCTTATTTTACAGGTTTGTTGATTAGAGATGGTAGAACCATCCTCAGAGTAACTTCAGCACTTAACCTGCTTTACAAATCTCAATAGACAACATTATGATAATTTCAGAAGCAAAATCATATGAGTGTTTTACTAGCTGCAGTTTTTGAAATGTTCACTGAGGGGCTGATGTCTTACTTGCTAGTTTACATTCTAAAAATCCTCAAAATTCTGAACATTGGTACAGAACTGCTCTGCTCAAGTACATTATACCTGATGTAGCTTTTTTATACGTAGTTGCATGTTAGATTGTCATCCTTCACTGTCAGACTAAAATAGTTGGCATAAAGAAGTGCTATAGAGTTTTCAGTAACAAACTGGGATATAGGAATTAAGACCCAATTTGTTATACTTGAGAGCCCTAAGTGCACTCTGCTATTTACTCAGCCTATAAATATGAAACTGCTGTCTTTCTTGACACAGCACAATAGCTGCTTTAGTTAACTTACAGTCCCTAGAAGATAAAGTGGTCTATATTTGGTTACATTACTTACCTTTCACAGAAAATTTTTCTTCATTTTCACTGGCTCTGACAACAAACACTGAGCACCTAGATGCAATGGTGTGAACTAGTTAGACCTGAAAGATTTATGAGGCTATTGTTTTTCCTGCTGCTTTGGTTTAAAGGAGGACTCTGATCATGATCACTTCACTTTTCACCCCACAAGAAAGTAAAAATGCCAAATGAAAAATAGTTTTGCATAATAAATGGAGAAGACATAAGTTGCATGGAAGAAATTAATGTTCTGAAGATCTAAATTAAGTATTTTCAATTAATTTAGAAGATCAGACTTTGCTTATGTTCCTTATTGACTAGGTAGCGTGATCCAAAACAGCTTTGATCAGCAGGCTCCAGCTTTTCAGATGATACAAGAAAAATTCAGAGTAATTTTCCACAGCTTTCATGCAGAACATTATCTGCCTCTTTCATCTGAAATTTTCTGTTTAGGAGAGGGATTTTTTTACCTTGCTTCCATTTCTGGAGGAAATGGTACTCCCATTTCCACCGCTTCTTTGCTGACATATTTTGGAAATATTTTCCACAGAGAATGTGAATGGAGAAATGGTGTTATTTCTTTCAACATGTGGGCTTACTGCTGATGGAGAGAATAATTTTATTTTAGAAATGAGACAGTTACTCTTTCAGGCTGTGCCAGAAGTGGAAGACACACCTTTTTCAGGTTTGCTGCATTGATTTCCTTTTCTGAATATGGTATGATCAGTAGGCTTTTTTTCTAGTCTAGATATAATTAAATCCTTCAGGGATCTGAAGATGACCTGTCGTAGCTCTATACCTCCAATGTCTTAAAAATTAAAATCAAGATCAATATAAACCACAGTAATGAACTGTCTGCTCCAGATCCTCTATAGAATTTTGTAATATTCTACTGTCTACGGCTTGAAAAAACCTCACAGCATCAAAGAATAATTATTTAAATTTCTGCATTAATTGTTCCTTTATTCAGAAGAAAGCAGTCATTGCTGCAAAGCTTTTCCAAAAAACTGTTCTAGTATTACATAAAAGTCTGGCATTCAGTAAGTGAATACTGTAATGGCACAGAGGTCACTACTCCAGAGCTAGACAATAATCCATCCACTTCGAAGTACTCTGTTCAGCAACAGTCTCTTCAGTGCAAAATAATTTAAGGCTTAGGTACACTACAATGTTATCATTAGTTCTAGAACTGTTTCTGTCTGTACTGATCTCATTTGGTTTAGAAGTCCAACTGTAACAGTAAAATTACTGTTTACATATACTCCTGATACAGTGAAGTGATATATAAAGCTGCGTCACTTGAGGATAACTCACATTTCATTTATGTTAAATGATTGCTGGAAGCATTTAATAATTCTTGTTGACTAGACATAAATAAGGGTGAGGTTTCTGGATTTGGAGTCACAGTTAGGTGACATGAATTCAGGTCTGTGTTCCCATGAAGTTCCCATTTCTTTACCATAATTTGCCTTTGACAGTTGTTATTGGCTCATAATTCCATTCTTACTGAATAACTAATAAGTTCTTCAGCTGATCAAGTGAGATACTATCTTTCTGTCTCAGTTGTTTCTGCTTCTGGATCTTCATGGAAGGTGATAGAGTCATAGAATTGTTTGAGTTGGAAGAAACCTTACAGATCATTTAGTTCCAATCCCCTTGCATTTGCAGGGACACCTTCCACTAGACTGGGTTGCTCAAAGTCCTGTCCTGCCTGGCCTTGAACAATTCCAGGGAGGGGCACCCCAAACGTCACTGTTCCAGTGTCTGATACACTCAAACTAAAGAATTTCTTCCTCATGTCTAACCTAAAATTACCCTCTTCCAGTTTTAAGCCATTCCCCTTTGTCCTATCACTACATACCCTTGTAAAAAGATCCCTTCCCAGCTTTCCTGCAGGCCCTATAGGGTCTCACTGGAAGCTTCTCTTCTCCAGGCTGAACAAATCCAACCCTGTAGTAGAGTAGCTCCAGCTCTTGGGTCATCTTCATGACCCTCCTCTGGACTTGCTCCAAGAGTTCCATGTCCTTCTTATGTTGGGGACCCCAGATCTGTACACAGTACTCCAGGTTGGCTCTCACAGGAGTAGAGGCATAGAATTATTGCCTTTGTCCTGCTGGTCACACTTCTATTCATGCAACCCAGGATATGGTTGGCATTCTGGACTATGAGCTTGCATTGCTGGTTCACATTGAGATTTTCATCTACCAGCACCCCCAGGTCCTTCTCCTCAGGACTGCTCTCAATCTATTCTTCACCCAGCATGTATTTGTTCTTGCGTTTGCCCTGACCCATATGCAAGGACTTACACTTGGCCTTATTGAACTCCATGAAGTTGGCATGGGCCCACTTTTTGAGCCTGTCAAGATCCCTCTGGATAGCATCTCTTCCCTCCAGCATGTTGACTGCACCACATAGCTTTGTGTTGTTGGTAAACTTGCTGAGGGTGCACTCAATTCCACTACCGACAAAGTTGCTAAACAGCACTGGTCCCAGTACTGACCCCTGAGGAATGCCACTCATCACTGGTCTCCATTTGCACATTGAGCCATTGACCACAATTTTTGTAGTGCAACCATCCAGCCAATTGCTTATCCACCAAGTGGCCTATCAGTCCAGTCCACGTCTGCCCAGTGTAGAGACAAGGATGTTGTGTGGGATAGTGCAAATGCTCTGCAAAAGTCCAAATAGATGACAACAGTTGCTCTTCCCTTAACCATCATGGTTGTAACTCTGTTACAGAAGGACACTACATTTGTCAGGCACGATTTAGTGGAGCCATGTTGGGTGTCACAAATCACCTCCTTATATTCCATGTGCCTTAGCATAGTTTCCAGGAGGATCTACCCCATGATCTTGCAGAGCACAGAGGTGAGACTGAGTGGCCTGTAGTTCCCTGGGTCTTCTCTTTTGCCTTTTTAAAAAATGGGGGCTATGTTTCCTACAGAAGAACCTACATCATTATCATGTTCAGTTTGCAAGCAAGAGAGGTTATTAGGAGTTACTTCCAAGAATTTGCCTCTGACTAATCTGAATGGAGAACAACAGGTTTCACTGTTTTGACACCCACTCAAAACCCTGATCCACCTGTGTTAATGACAGTCCCAGGGCAGACTTGGTAGTTTGCTAATAATTTATTAATCAAAGGGACTTACTAAATGCTATTCGCTAATTGCCTTTTGTAATATTTAGGCTATGTGTTTATGAATGTATTTTTCTAATGGTTTGTGGTTAGAAGCTTATATTCCTGAGAATCAAATATGTAGATGTCTTACAAAAAATTACTCAGCAAAGAGTGGTGTTATCTGTCAAGATGACCACAAAGTTCATACCCGAAACATCATCGTCTTTGGGTGTGAAAACAGCACAAATAATACATCTTGTTTATTTAGAGACTATTTTGATCAGATGAGGAGGTCATAAGCTGTGTCCTCTTGCTTTTTTAACCCTTGCAACAATACAATGCAAACTTGATTAAATCGTTATTATAATGAGTGTGATGAGTCAATGTAAAGTGAAACAACTAGAAGTGGCACTGTGACTCAGATGAGATGAGGAATCACAAGTACAGGCCATATCCAAACAGAAAGAGAAGATAGGAAAGAGAGAATCTACTTTGGTTCCCTCTTAGGAAAAGAAAGGAGAACAAGTTCATCCCTTAATGGCCCAAGAATACACAAGGGTGGGGATTGCTAAGAGAACTCTGCAATTAAGCTTGAGCAGGAGTTTTTGCTTATCAGACACCAGAGAATCTATTCCCCAGGCAAAGTTCTCTCTCTCACTCCTCTTCTTACCCTCCTGGATTTACTGATGTCTGAGAGTAATTTACCATGCAGTCCTAACAATCAACAAGCACAAATTTATTGGAAATTTGGCTTCATTATTTTGTTCAGAATATGTCTTGTTGTTCTGCTGGAACAGTTTCTTTTATAAGACCATATTTTTGTGTCTGTGGGCTTTAAAATTCAAATGCGTACTGAAATTTCTGCTCATGTTCCTGCCAAATTTATTCAGAAGCATCTACAAACAAGTCTATTAAGCCTCCATGGAATGAGCAGTCATCTGATCAGTTCTGGTGTAACATGTTTGCTAGTTGAAATTTTGAACAAATGGAGGATGCTTTCCCCAAAGTACTTTTCTCTTTCCATTAAACTAAGTGCAAGCAGCTAGTCCCTGATTTAGACTCACTAGCTCTACAACCCAAAAATGAAAGCCTAGTTTGCTGTTGCAACTATAAGTATAATGATCAAGAAAGCTGGAAATTCAAATCTGATAGCAAGTTTCTTTTTCATGTAGCATACGAATATGTAAAGAAAACCTATATTAATTACAGAAGTTCAGAAGAAAGAGATAAGGCTATTTGACTCTCTTTTCTCAATTTCTAAGCATTCAGCTGTTTAGCCTTGTATGCAAGCAGTCTGCTAATCATTAATTTATCCGGAATCTAAGAGAGAGCATCTATTACTGTGCCAAGATTTATTCCTTTTTCGTGTTCTTGTATTTTCAGAGGATTTCAAAATAAACAGATTCTCTGCAAAGACTGAGACAAGTAAGTATTTTCATTTAACAAGCTTATTAGTTTATTGACTTATGTGGAAGTGGGCTTCTGAGTTACTGTATTTGATTTGCAGAACATTATTTTTTGAAGAATGATAGGATGATTAATGTCATATTGGAGTGTCATAATTTGCAATGATATGGTTAAAGGGTTGCCAGCATTTGTATTTCATATCCCTTTGGTTCAACTTAGTTATCAAAAGAACTTTTCACTGCTGGCCCATGAGTCTGTCTGTCAAGAAGTTAGTATAAAATTTCTATAAGTTTCATTAAGTATAAATGAATTTGTGTAATTTTTTTGCAAATTTTTATATAACCAAATATATACATTATAAGGATTTGGATACTTCATGTAATAAAGAGCATAACTTGTCTTTTCCTTTGGATAAATAATAGGAAACATGTAGCTTGAGTTACCAACGTAGAATCATAAAATCAGATAATGGTTTGGGTTGAAAGGGACCTTAAAGATCATCTAGCTCCAACTTCCTGCATGGGCAGGGACACCTCCCATTACACCAGGTTGCTCAAAGGCCCATCCAACCTGGTCTTGAACACCTCCAGGGAGAGGGCATTGACAACGTCCCTGGGAAACCTGCTCCAGTGTCTCGCCTCTTTCACACTAAAAATTTCTTCCTAATGTCTAATCTAAATCTATACTCTTCCAGTTTAAAGCCATTCTTCCTGGCCCTCTCACTACATGTCCTAGTAATAAATCCCTTCACAGCTTTCCTGTAGGCCCTCTTCAGGTACTTGAAGGCTGCTATAAGGTCTCCATGGAGCATGCTCTTCTCCAGGCTGAACAGCTCCAACCGTGTCAGCCTGACCTCATAGATGTGCTCCAGCCCTCAGATCATCTTTGTGGTCCTCCTCTGGACTCGCTCCAAGAGTTCTATGTTCTTCCTGTGTGGAGGAGTGCAGAGTAGAGGGGTAGAACCACCTCCCTTGACCTGCTGGCCACACTCCTTTAGATGTAGCTCAGGATACTATTGACTTTCTGGGCTGCAAGTGCACATTGGCAGCTCATGTTGAGTTTTTCATTGACCAGCAACCCCAGGCCCTTCTCCTTAAGGATGTTCTCAAGCCATTCCCTCTCCAACCTGTATTTGTACTTGGTATTGCCCCAACCCAGGTGCAGGACCTTGCACTTGGCCTTGTTGAACTTCATGAAGTTTGGACGACCCCACTTCTCAAACCTGTCAATCTCCCTCTGGATAGCATCCCTTCCCTCCTGCATGTCAACCACACTACACACCTTCGTGTCATCAGAAAACTTCCTGAGGGTGGACTCTATGTTCATGTCACTAACAGATATTAAACAGCACTGGTCCCAGTACTGACCCCTGAGGAACGCCACTCATCACTGGTCTCCATCTGGAGAGATGATGACATAAATTATGGAAATCAGTGTTGCAACTTCATTTGTCAGCTTCTTCAGGAGCCACAGATGGATCTTGTCAGGTCTCATGGACTTGTGCACTTTCAGGTTCTTTAGATGGTCTCAAACCTGTTCTTCTCCTACAGTTGGGGGATCTTCCTTTTCCCAGTCTCTGACTCTGCCTTCTGTGACCTGGATGGTGTGGCCAAAGCCCTTACTGGTGAAGACTGATGCAAAAAAATGTTAGTACCTCAGCCTTCTCCATATCCTGCTTGACGAGGTCTCCTGTTTCCTTCTGCAGAGGGCCCATATTTTCCCTGTTCTGCCTCTTATCATGGGCCAGGTTTAACTCTGCCTGGGCTTTGGCTCTCTTAACTTGATCCCTCATTTCTTGGACAAGTTCTTTGTATTTCTTTCAGGATACTTGTACCCACTTCCACTCTCTGAAGACTTCCTTTTTTCATCTAAGAGTTTCTAGGCGTTCTTTGTTCATCCATGCAGGTCTCCTGGCATTCTTGCCTGCCTTCCTCTTCTTGAGATGCATTGCTCTTGAGCTCGGAGGAGGTAATCTTTGAATATTGACCCTCTTGGGGTCTTCAGTTCCCTGATGCAGCCTGATTTTTTTTCCTGTTGAGACAGCAGAACTCAACTATTTATATTAATACATATGTTCACTGGTATTCCCACCAAAGTGATAAGGAGCCAGTCTGTGGGATTGTCCTGCAATACTGAAGCAGTAGATCCCATGCAGCTGAGTCATTTATGATATTCATCACAACTGAGCAACCATCTGTGGATATAAATGAGTGGTTTTGTTGTAGAATAAATTATATACAGAAAATAGGCTAGATCTCAAAACACAGTCTGTATTCATTTTAATCAGTTGTATTTAATGTTGTATGAAACTGAACAAGTGTAGCCATACCCTACTACCTGTTGAGGTTGTGTTGCTGAAAAATGAAGGTTAGAGATTTGATAGACAGTAAAGTGTAGTGGGGTTTTTTTTGGTTTTTTTTGTGTTGTTTTTTTTTTTTTTTCTGTTAAGAATTAATGTAATGAGCAGAATGTATCCAGAGACTTAAGAAATAAGCATTATTTAAATGCACAGGGACTGGGTATATGGTATGGAGGGTGGAGAGGCACAAACAGGACCATCAGGTTTATTATCTGCTTTTTCAGAGACAGTTTGTGTTTGTTTGTTTGTTTGTTTGTTTTCAGAATAGATTGTAGCTTCTTCATCTGAGAGACTGATTACCTGGTACGAATCTTTCTATGACCATGCTTGATACCTCTTTGTGAGCAGTTATGTTTTCATCATGTCATCCTCTTAGATGAATCAAGGTCAATCAAGGGTAAAGGACATACGAAAACATTAGCAGAGCAGAATATTACGCAAGAAAGAAATGATAGAGGTGGGAACAGTAAAAGAGAACAAAAGAGCATTGGAAACATGGTGACTACTATGTCCTTAGGTCATAGCACTAAGGCTATTTCAGAAAGGCAGGGAGCAATTATATACCCATTCTTAACTTTGAGGCAAACTAATTAGTTACATGGAAACAAAAGTGGCTTTTTAGCAGAAGTTGAATTCTTTGTTTTTTCTCCAAGGTGGCATAAGTCCTTCTTCTGCATCCAAAACATTCTGAAGGTCTCAATGATATATTTCTCCGTTATGTTGCTTAATAATTTAGGGAGTGCAATCAGCAGATTGAGAGATCAGTACTACAGAGGATGTAATTGTTCTTTAGAGCAGGATTTACTTTAAAAGAGACTTTCTTATTACAGTCAAGGCATATAGATTTGATTGTTGTTGATTGTTGAGTTCCAAGAAAATGTAACATGGACAGCTTTCCAGAGTGTTGGTGGCCACAGTTAATGAATTCATTCAAGTCTCAGAGGTGACAAATAGCAATTAGTCCATGTTTTACACTCCAGTTGCCGTGCACTAAGCTATTTATTTCAGTAGGATTATCTATCAGCCAATACATCCTCAGCAATCACTATATTAGATCTATAATAAATCCTATAAACATTTCCAAAACAAAATTTTATTCTAGACAGGGGAAAATCTGAGCCAAAGAAAAGTAAATCTAGACCTATAGTTCCCAGAATTTTTTCTGTGCTTGCTATTGTTTAGTTTCAATTCTTAGATGAATACCTGTATAGTTATGGAGCATAACCATTGTAATAATCATTCAAAATTCAAACACTTTAACATTTCATGACCCATTGAATATACATAGAGGTTTGATTTCTAAGTAATAACCCTTTCCAGGATAGATGTGCATCGAGTGTTCTGTGCCTTATCAGGAAACCAGTGGTTCACAGCCTTGCATCGCCAAATGGTTCTGCTCCTCGAAATTGTGCAAACTGATCATTTTTGCATCTGTCCTTTAGAGAAATAGATCCAAATGACCATGAAAATTGCTGTATCCCCATTCTCTGCATGGGAAGAATGTCAAGTCCTAATGAAAAGGAGTTTGAACCCCCCTCATCTTTGCTGTATTTGTTATTCTTTTCCAGGGCAGAATGATGACTTGCCGTAGCTGAAGGATAGCTGTGCTATCAATACAAGAGATATCTGCTACAGAAAATATCACTGCAACTGTTGAGATATGGTATACAGCATAGGTGTGCCTAAGAACTAGCTGTTTCTGAATGTTTCAGCAGTGTCCCCCCAGCCATTCTTTGTATAGGAGAAGCTTCTGCCACCTCTTGGCTCTGCTCAGTCTGAGTCCCAGAGTGTTTTATCTCCTATGCTTCAGCTTTGTTATAATGTCAGAAACAAAAGCCTCACAAACTCTTTCTGATGAAAGAGTCATCTTCACCACCTAAGAAAAAGCTATGAAAGTTTTGCAAACTTTGGAAATGGTATTTTTTTCCTTAGATGTAGTATATTTTTATCATGTCTAAGCTTCATCCACATTACATCCCAGTATCGGCTCGCGACACTGTTTATATGCCATGTCCTAAGACTGAGAAGTGGTGCCTGAGAATTGTAAAATGTTTCATATTTGCATGCTGTTTGATTATTTTTGTTCTATATTTTAAGAAGATTAATCACCAAGAAATTTGTATTACCAGCATTTATTATTTTTTTTTTCAGAACTGTTACAGTGCACATGAAAACTAACTTGGAAATGTATTAACATTCTCATTTCAGGAAATAAATAACAATGATCATTGTTATTTTGCAAGCCAAACAAAAACTGATTCACTTGTTAATGTTATAATGCTCTTGGAACATAATACAGCCCTACAGAATTTTAAATATAAAATCCCTCATTTTTCCTAGGTGTAGAGTTGGAAGAATTAAAAAAAAACCCAACCAACCTAGTATGCAAGAAATTAATTTAGAATCAAAGAGATCAAGGATCAAGGCAGTTCCACTGACTAGTTAGGTATTTAAATTAAATGCCAAGAATCCAAAAGAAAAGTCAGTACTGCTAACCTATTTTTGCTGGAAGAGTTTGAAAGCAAGTCTGCATGTAAAATAAGTTCTCTAGTCTCTGGGACTGTCTGAGGGGATGAGGGATTCTCTTTGCTTTCTATTGATGAATCTTTGGTTCATTATGAATCTTTCACATTTCTTACGTTTCACTTAATTAAAAGTGGTTCTTTCCCAGATTTACATTGCAGATCCCCAATTAGTCCAATTGAGGATTTGGATTTTGCATGTAGATAATTCTCCTGTCTCTCATGACACAAAGCTCTACTCTATGTGCTCTGAAACCATTATTTCTTTTAAGAAGAAAAAATATTTCTCTATTTTTGTTGAACAAAGGAAGAGTATGGAGCGAGATATGCTTTTTCTCATTACAACTTTTGTAGACTATCACAGCTAGGCTATTAAAGATATTTTTTTCATCAGTTAAATTAATTAAATGGGTATAACAGTTAACATTTAAAATTTCTGTTCTGACTTTCCTATGTTTTCTACCTTAACTTCTTTTGTTTGCAAGGAATATTCTGCCATGCAAAAGGTGCTGTTGCATATGAACATGGATTTTGTTGCATGTAACTGCAGGGATTATAGATCATCTCATATTAATAAAATGTTCTGTCTTCTAAATTGCGGTCAAATCTGGGATGTTTCAAATAAAACAACAAAGCAGCATTCTAAATTTGACCAATGTTTAATTCTATCAATTAGCTACTTTCTTTTTGACAATTAACCAGTGTCAGATATTGTAATTATATTTTAATCTGTTTGTAAAACTGTTTTTCAACTCTGAATGACTAACAATGGGTTGTAAAGTGGAAGGATTTATATGCATAATGACATATAATAAAACAAAATCATTATTATAGAAGTTCATGTTTAGATTCAATCAGTCCATTTTCTAAACCTCCTAAGTGCTTAGCAGTACAGCACTGGGTTTCCATTAAAGGTAAAAAATAACTACCATCTATTAAATTATTCAACTTCTAGTTTTTTGTTCAAAAACAGCTTCTTCTCATACTGTAGGACACTGGAAGGATATGAATTAAACAATTTCTAATGTTAAAATATTAAAATGTATTTTAAATAAAAAAATAAAGAGACATTGTGGCTAGTAGAGGTAGGATACTCATCTATTAAAATGGGAAGCACTGCAGACTGTCCAGCTTGTTCACATTGCATCTTATTTATTATCAAAAGGGTGTGCAGCATTGCATAAGATACACTCACCTTCAACAATGTATAGAGATGAAAGGCAATGAAAATAATTTTCTTTTTACAATATAAAATGCTATGGAAGAATAGAGAGACAATACAGAATCATAGAACATAGAATCATAGAATGGTTAAGGTTGGAAGGGACCTTAAAGACCATCAGGTTCCAACATCCCTGTTATGAGCAGGGACACCTCATGCTAGACCAAAATGCCCAAAGCCTCATCCAACCTGGCCTTAAACACATCCAGGGACGGGGCATGCCCAGCCTCCCTAACTAAGCAACCTATTCCAGAACCTTACTACCCTCATGGTGAAGAATTTCTTTTGGATATCTAATCTAAATCTACCCTCTTTCAGTTTAAAACCATTATCCCTTTCCTTATTACTACCCTCTCTGGTAAAGAACTTCACTCTTATCTTTTATCCTGGCTCCTGTTAGGTAATGGAAGGCTGCTATAATGTCTCCCTGCAACTTTCTCTTCTCCAGGCTGAACAGTTGTCTTGATATTTCACATGAAGCAAATTAAACACTTCTAAAGCTTTTTATTATTATATGCAGGAAAAAAAGAGTGATGGGCTACAAAGAAATTATAAACATTAACATGTCATGTAAGGATGGTTGGTGTTGAGAAACACCAAGCTTAATGGCAGATGAAGCTCAGAAGGCACATCAAGGGTACCAAAAGGATTTCAACTGCTACACTAATAATGAAAAGATGAACAAGGAAAATACAGGCTCCTTCCTAAATGGGGTAGTCGATTTAATGAGAGTAAACACAGATAAGGCTAAAGTGTTAAAAACATTATTTGCCTCAGTCTTTGTCAACATAATCAATTTGCCCAGTCCTTTAGAGAAAAGGTTCCAAGAGAAGAATGATCAGCAGTAGATAAGAGTCAGGTCCAGCATTTCTTGAGATTATTTGACCCATACAGGTTCATGAGACCTGACACCCTGCGTGCAAATGTTATCAGAGAATTGGCTTATGTCCTTGCAAGGCCACTCTCCATAATGACTACAGTGTCATGGACACTGGTTAAGGACTCCAAGAGTTGGAGAAAGGGAAACGTTCAAAAATCCATCTTCAAAAAGGCCTGGAGTAAATGAAGGGAGCTAAAGGCCAGCCATTCTCATCCTAGTGTCTAGGAAAATTTTAGAGCAAGTCTTCTTGGAAACCATTTCTGGGTACAAGAAGGAGTTTGGAAATAGTCAACATAACTTACCAAAAGGTAAATCACATCTGACCAGTCTGATTGGCTCTGAAGATTCAATGACTGGATTTGTGGATGAGGAGAGAGCCATCATTTATAGAGCAAAGCTGGAATGGGTTGTCCAGAACAGTTGTTGATGACCCCTCTCTGGAAGTATTCAAGGCCACTTTTGATGGGGCTTTGAGCAACCTGGTCTAGTGGAAGGTATCCCTGCCCGTGGCAGGGGGGTTGGAACTAGATATCTTTAATGCCTCTTTCCAGTCCAAACCATTCTATGATTCTATTATAAAGTTTTGAATGTGGTCTGCCACAATATTATTGTATCCAAACTGGGATATTACAGACTGTATGGGTAGGTAACTAGATGTGTAAAAAATAGACTGAATGACCAAACTCTGTGGTATACCTTCCCTCCAACATGTTAAATGCAAATTTCCTGAGGGTGCACTCGATTTGGCTATCCATGTCACTGACAAAGATGTTAAACAGCACTGGTCCCAATACTGACCCTTGAGAAATATCACTTGTCACTGGTGACATCTGGACATTGAGCTGTTGACCACAACTCTTGGAGTGTGACTGTCCAGCCAATTTCTTCTCAGATCAAGTATATTGGAGCAGTTCAGAATTTTTCCATTTTGGAGTAAGCAACAGAAATTGCTGCACTTCTGGAGCTTCCTAATAGGCAAAATAAATGCATCTCCTGCAACGTGCCCTAAGAAAGAGAAGGTTATCTTTTGTAATGAGGTTGCTCCAAGTAATTTTTCAGTATAGACCATGACATCCTGCTTATCTTTCTAAGAACTTTCCTTGTGGAAAGTTTTTTTTCACAGGTGCCTGGCTGCAAAAGACCCATTTTTTTAGAAAATACAGTTTGTTGGTTTTTTTCCTCTGAAGATTAGGTTCAGTGTGGCTACACTAGCTGCTTTTAAAAATGTGCATGTAATACCTTTTGATGGTAAAAATCCTTTCTTTTGAGGAATTGTTTAACTTAGATCATGCATATTTATACATCCATGCTAAGGCACTGTGTCAGGATTCCATATATACTAGATCTGAGAAATGGGTTTGTTTTCACTTCGAATCAATACTTTGAACACAGTAAAAGGGGCATTCAGTTCTTAATGCAAGTTTTTATTAGAATGGGGACTAGAACAAACTAATTGAAAGAAGATAGGTGAATGATAGTAAAAATAATTACTTTTTAAAAACCCACATATATATGGTTACTGAGAGCATCCTTTCCCCCTATGCTAGTTTTTGTTCCTGCTGCTTTTCATGCAGTTCCAGACTGCAGGAACTCTACTCTGTTTTCTAATTGTCCATAAAAATAGATCCCTCGTTCTGTTATTTTTGATGTGCTTTTTTTTCCCCTCTACTCAGAAATATTTCAAACTCTTTGCTTTGAATCTCAAGACTGCTTTTTCTCATTACACTTAATCTGGTTTAGCTGTTGTTTCTCACTAGGAAGAATCCCTTTCTTTCTCTGTTTTCTTCATATTCTGATACATTATCCCCTTTTTCCCTTTTCATTGACTTTAGTACTTGTCTGGCACCGGCTTCAGTTTAGCTCATGATTGCTAAAGCAGACACAAAAGGGCTGGGAACATGCAGCTGGAGGCAAAGAGCATAATCTTTTCAGTAGCAATCAACAGCTTGGTTTCAAACACCTTTACCATCCCTACACTACACACCAGAATTTTTTTTACGGTTTACAGGAAGACATTACCTCCCCACCACTTCCCAAGAGATTGAACCTGACCCAGAGCACATCAGCCAGAATAGACCCACTAGCCAGCCTTCCATCTACTACTCTAGGTCCTTTTGATAAAATCCAGGCTCCAAAAGATTTTTTATATTTGCCAAAATTTGGATTAAGCAAAGGATTGAAATGGATACCAGATTATTATCTGAATTTGAAATTATGTATTTTGACAGGTGGGCATTTTTTTTTATGATACACTTCAGTATCAGGAGGAGAAACACTAATTGCAGCTACTCCAGGGTAGGAAAGAATTCCTTTAACATCTTCTACATACCTTACCAAACCCCTTTATTAACTGTACCCACTGTGCCCTTCTGAGGAGGGTGTATTGCAGGGTAGCTTTATTTCAGCTGAGAGTGACTAACACATCCCTATCCTGTTTCTTCTGTTGTGGAAAGGCAGTTTGCACTAATGAATTCCAGGCAGTTGCAAAAGACTCACCTGTAACTGAACTTCTCACCCCCTCCCCAAATATCAACTTTCCTTCAAAAATTGGACAGAATGATAATTTTCCTTCTCAGGTGCAGACCATCATTTTCATCACTTGTGCGCTTTATTTTTTTTCCCTTCTGAAAGAAAATATTTTTCTGAAACATTAAAAAGCCTCAGCTTTCAGCAAGTTTAATCCTCAGGGAGAGAAAAAAAAAAAAAAGCAACAAGGAATAAATTTTACAAAAGCTTTGTCTTTTTGAGATCTAATATAGATATTTGTTTTTGCATTTTAACTCACCATTCTTAACATTTTCTATCTATCATTTAATTGTTATTATGTTTCAGTTTCATACAGAAGAAATTCCAATAGGAACTGCAAGTAATGTAGAGGAAGGCTGGTATTTCAAGATGAGGGAGGTTTCTGAGAGTCAGAACAAACATGAACATGTTTGAATTAAGTAAAGAATGGCAGCAGGAACAAATGGGAATTTGGAATTTTAGGCAGTCTGAGAACCAGCTGGTGTCAGAAGGATGCTTGGCTTTCCAATTTTAAGAAAGAATGATAGCTGTTACATAGGACTTTTGAATTATTTTATGCCAGTTCTAAAGCAAGAACTTATTTTTTAAATTTATTCTGATATTCTCTGAAGGAAATAACCTGAACCATAGGACACAGTCAACTTTTTCACTCTTCTGTCAGTCAGGAGAAACACCACAACATTCTGTCTTCTCATTGCTGGAATAAACGTGACAGTGATATCCCCTTTCTTGATCTTCTGTCTGGGAAATGAAACATAGTGCTTCTTGCATCTAGCTACTCATATAAGAGAAACTAGTGATAAAAAGCCAGTATGACGGGCACATTTGCCAGATATTTTAGAGAAAGAGATGCTTTATGTACCTCATATAAATATGAGTTCAAAATCCATGCTACTGCCTACCTAAACTACAGTTTGGCTGTTAATTTAGTAAGTTGATCAAATAATTGAAAACAACATGGCTTTTCATCTGTGTAAATTTAGGCAAATCAGTTTGGCTTGTATGACACAAATCTTAATGCTCCTATAAGCAAAATCCCATGCAACATTCTGTTGATTTTTGTCATGAAGTTATGCTCTCTTTGCATGATTTTTACTGCAGGATGAAGCCTTAATCTTTAACGTATTCCTGTGTGAACAAATAGGTGTAACATCTAACTGGGACTCATACTGGCATTTTGTCTTTAATTGTCTTTCACTCTGGATATATACTTTCCATTAGTAACATTACCTGAACTTGAATTTACTTAATTCAGTCTTGTTAAAGGAGCTTTGACCCATCTGGAGAAAGCATAATGCAAAGACTGTTTAATTTTGTTGGGAATATATTATTTTGATAAAGACTTGGGAAGCTTGTGGAAGCAGTGATTGGCTGTAATTACTGAGACCATAAAAGCACTTAGATTTTTAAGAAAAGCTTTATGACACACAATATTTATAGTCCTTTCTCCCCTTCCTTCCCATAGATATTTTTAGCAGGTACTTCTAAACAGTTTAATTAATCATCAGGAGAAGGATATTACCTAAATTTATAAACACATATTTTTGAAAGATGTGGATAATTTTTTATCTATCCAGTAACTGTGAATTATTCTGTACATTCAGTGCAATTAAATGAAACTATAGGTTTCATGTGTTTTATAATTCAAATCTATAGGCTGACAAAATCCTTCTGTTTACAGCCAGAAAGACATAAAAATATCTATTTATCTGTAAGCAGTCAGTTGCTAGTCTCTGAGGTAATTTTGAGGTGTATATTTTTGCATTTCCTTAAAATGAACCATTCTGTTAACTGAAGACACTGTAACCTTGGTTTTAAGGTGTATTTCCTATTCACCCATTTGCTTTGCAATGTGTTCATACTCCGGACTGGCCTTAACATTTTGAATTATATGTAAACACATTTCTTTGTTGATCTTTTTTTGAGCAAATTTTGGATCTACAGCCAGCACAACTAAATTTTCACAGCTAAAAATACGACACAGGAATGCTTCTAAAACAGCTACAATACCTATATTTTCAAGCTCTTCTATGGGCTTTATTTTTTACTTAATGAAGGGACTTAGTGATTATAAATCATGGAAGACCAAGTGCATTATCTGTCCCTAGCAATATTAAAATACCTTCAGCATAAAAACTGATGGGAAGTATTGCCATTTGTCTTATAGATTAGATAAGCAGAAAGGTCTCTTTTTTTTTTTTGGATTTATAATCCACTAAGCTAAACACAATAGAAGTTTGGCAATGTAGAAACTCAGGAACTTAGTAATAGCTCTTTTGCTGAAGTCAGTAGATCGGATGACACAAAATCTGTCAGAGTTTAGCAGAACTTGAAGGAAACAGTTTTTTGATTGTGGCGGCAAAGTGACAGGCTGGCCAATAAAGGCAAGAGGTTTATGCGTTAAGTTCAAAGGAAAGGAAGTTCAAAACGAAGTTCGGAAGTTCGGAAGTTCAGAAGGAAGGAAGTTCAGAAAGAAGGAAGTTCAGAAGTAGGGAAGGAAGTAGGGAAGGAAGTAGGGAAGGAGGAAGGAAGGAAGGAAGGAAGGAAGGAAGGAAGGAAGGAAGGAAGGAAGGAAGGAAGGAAGGAAGGG
>NW_009953507.1:2601037-2602216 GCF_000747805.2 Chaetura pelagica | reverse complement strand
AGGAAGGAAGGAAGGAAGGAAGGGAGGAAGGGAGGAAAGGAGGGTGTGTTTTGGATGGTAATCTGTCTATGAATTTGTAAACAGATGTTGCCACAGTCATTGTTAGTGCTGGCACTTTGAAAGACAGCACAAATCCTGGTTCCAAGGTGCCTGGCAACCTAGAAACATGTCAGATAATAAGATGTATGCAGACTGACTGGTAGTTGGACCTTTTGAGGTCCACTACAACTATATCTATTTAATTATCTATCTTTGTGTATGTGAAGTATCTAATTCAATCTAGATACCTCTCTAGATTTCTCAAGATTTTAATTAACTTGTGTGGAATATACATGTCATCTTTATGTAAGCATATACAACGATTTTTATCTCTCAAAAATGTAAAATTTTCCTATTATGATTAACTTTGTGTCCATAGAAGGAAAGAATGAGCTCTCCACACTCAACAGAGAAAAAGAAGCTCTGCTATTTTCCTTATTATATCGTTTTTCTGCTGGTTCAATTTCAAAGTCAGTAAGTGAGATGCAATGATGCTTTATTTTCAGTTTGTTGAAAGTGCAATTAAAATCATTCTTGCAATTTTTAGCAGAAGGGTATTTTGAACTTAAGTAAAAGGTTGCTGGATTTAAGTTATGTCCTCTTTGAGGATCTGTGATATAATTTAATAATTGTTTAAGACGTTTGGCTATATAAAACGTGAAAAGCAGCTACCCAAAATTCACTTATCCTGATTCCAGCAAGTTCCTTTAATACATAGTTTTAATGTCTATAAGCCTTCTGGAAAAGTACTGAAAAGGTACATAAAGCAAAAATCCATCTTGACCTGTGGAAACAATTTGGTTTTTAAAACATAGCAAAAAAGGGACACTTGCATAATATGGTATTGCAGAGAAAAAAAGATGAGATAGTAGCTTAAAACTCCTGGCACTGACTGAGTTGACAAATTAAAACATGACTCAAATGCTTTAAATAATTTTGCCTAATGGAGTGTTTTTTTCACAGCTAATAATTTAATTTCTACTTCAAAGCCTACCTCAAATGAAAAAAAAAATACAACCTATGGTGATTATAACTCCATTTGACATCAAGTCTCAATTCACCCGCTGGAAAGAGTTGTTTTTGTCTTTTTTCTCTTCATCCTCTGTCGTGGTTTGGGCCTCTCACTCAACTACCCCCCCC
>NW_009953507.1:2593875-2600856 GCF_000747805.2 Chaetura pelagica | reverse complement strand
AGGGGATGGGGTTTAGAGTCAGTTCACAGGCTGGTGGTTCCTGCTGCTCCTTCCTCCTCAGAAAGAAGGATTCCTTACAGTCCTTCCCTGCTTCCCCACGGGGTCCCTCCCATGGGAGAGAGTCCTCCACAAACCTCTCCTTCATGAGTCCTTCCCACGAGGTCCGGAGCTGCTCCAGCCTGGGCTTCCCACAGAGTCACGGGCTCCTTCGGGAACAAACTCCCCTGGCACCGGGGTCTTCCAAAGCTGCGCAGTCAGAGTCCACTGAATCCTCTGGCCACAACATCCAAGTCCACTGGCCAAGTTCACTTCTCCTGGCGCCTTCAGAGAATGTTCCACCACGTTCCTCCACAAGTGCAGGGGCACAGCTGCCATCTCGCCATGGGTTGCAGGGAGACTTCTGCTTGGGCACCTTCTTCCCCTTCTTCCTCACCAACCACCAGCTCCTCCTCCAGCACAGCGCTTTTCCCTCCAGCACTGCTCTTCTCCCCGTCTGCTCGCTCTGCTCAGGTCTTATCTCAATTCTTTCGTATGTTAATCGCTGAGGCGCATTTGTTGTCACTCTAATGGCCCCATAGCTGGTTTTGGAGTAGGGGGAGCTTCTCACCTTTCCTGGAGCTACTCCTAGGGTCTTTCCCACACTACCAAAAAACTCCCACCAAACCAAACCAGCACATCCTCACTGTTTCTTCCACTGACTGTGAAAATTAAGAAAATAATCTCAAACATTAGCAAGTGGTGTGAGAATGATGTCTGGTTGAAGAAGTAGATTGGTTGTGTCTCTTGTGAAGAGGAGGTAAGTGGATTGAGGGAGCTGCTTCAGTGACAGCTGAGATATTTTAGCTTCTGACAAGTTTTTCTGTCATTATCTGTCTAATAATGTGTCTGAGGGAAGTGATGCTTGGTAGTTCCATATAATTTTCATTCCCACATCAACTGTGGTTTTGGTTTGTTGGTTAAATGCCTAAATGGTTGGACATGGCAACAGGCAAAATAATTTAAAGATTGTCTGAGCTATAAGAATAACTGTATTTCCTATTAATTGATATGTAAATGTAGTTTCAAGCCTACATTTTAAAATAACACCCCTTACCTATCTGAGTCTGTTGCTCCTTTCTGCTGTATGTGTAATTCAGTGTTTATTTAAAGTGACTTTGTCTTCATTTGCTAAACTGAGTTATTGCAAAGTAATTATCATATGCCTCATTAATACCTGCCAGATGTGCTTATGTTTTCATGTAATATGTGTTATTGCTATATTATGTCAGGTTTTTATTCAAGCATTGAATTGGTAGCTAGATAACCAGCTACTGAGCCATAGGCCATAGTTGTAATTTTTTGTGGGCACAGAAAATATCTGCTGTCATCTAACCCAAAATTCTGGTAAGCTTCCACAGTTCTTAGATTTTCTTTCTCTATTTGGTGACCCAATTGTTGTCTTCTTTTTTTTTGGATGTTCCAGTCTAGAGTTTTGTTCAGTTATTAAAATGGAAACTTAAGGCAACTTCTACTACTCAAAATCCTTTAAATTTTCCTCCTCTGATCTACTGACAAACTCCTACTCACCACAACCTATCCATATTGCTTTTGCCTCTTCTGTTGTATTCACTTCTGAATATTTATTTCCTAAAAAAGCTATACTTATTAAGAAGAATAATGAGAACATAACTTTTCTCACCTTCATTACTTTGTCTGGGGAAACCCCCTGGAGAAGGGAGTCTCTTCTTTATCTGTCACTTTGCTTACTCCTTCCCCTTTTTTTTCCCCCACAATTTCAATGTATATTTTTATATATGTTATTTTTAGTTTGATCTTTAATTAGTATATTCCTCAAATTCAGAAGGGAAAATCTAGAACTGCTGTATTCTCTTATGTATCATTAATTTCCATAATTACCATTTATTCAGTGTGCTTAATTTTTTTACCTTTGACTCGCTTCTCTGTCTAGATTGTGAAACTACACTACAGTCATTAGACACTGTGACTATTGGGACCTGCCATTTGCCTTTCATATTCCTTCTCACAATCCTGTCTGACACCTTTCTTGTGCATTTCTTCTCACTTCATGTTCAGACAAAGTCTCTTCACATACCTGGATCCTAATGCTTATCCCTCTACTTCTGGATTATGCTCTCTACTCTTCTTCCCCAGATTTTCTTTCCTTGAGGTACTTGTTTCTGAGTTCTTTCAACTGTGCATTACTTCTAAATCACTTTTGTAGTCTTAGCTAAACTTCAGCAGTCTATTCATGCTTGAGTAGGTTACAGCTATGGTGCATTTTGGGGTTTTTAGCAACTGTCTGCCTGCAATCTGTAATAATCCTTGGAGACAGCCCATTATAAAACTAGCCTCTGAATGAAACAACAAATCATGATTGGGCATGAACTGAGCACCATGTCTCAAATTAGTGGTAGAATTTGTGTCTAAATCTGCCTACTGCCACCTGAGAACTGCTAGTATTTCACAATAAAATACCCCTTATTCTGTCTAGACACACCTTAAACTATAATCTATTTCTGCAATTTCTCAATGTCTTCCTCTCTGACCTAAGCAAATCTGAATTTCTCAGTTCCTGTCAATTGTCCTTTCCTTTTAGCATCCCACTTGCCAAATGCTAAATTTTCTACATCCTACTTAACTGGCATTAGTTATACAAAATTGATTGGGGTTGGAAGGGACATCAGAAGATCACCAAGTCCAACCCCCCTGCTGAAGCAGGAACACCTAGGACAGATCACACAGGAAGGCAAGATGAGTCTTGAAAGTCTCCAGAGAAGGAAACTCCACAGCCTCTCTGGGCAACCTATTCCAGTGCTCCATCTCCCTCACAGTAAATAAGCTTTTCGTCATGTTGAGGTGGAACTCCCTGTGTTATAACTTGGTGCTGTTTCCCCTCATCCTATCACAGGGCTCAGTGAAAAGAGACTGTCCTGTTCTTGACTTCCACCCTTCAGATATTTATGGACATGAATAAGGTCACCTCAGTCTTCTCAAGAGAATATCTACAGAAAACATTTTTGTATACTAGTTAGCTTATGAGCTGTACTCTAACTGTAAGCACAGAACAGTGCTTCAAAAATAGTACGGTTTGGATTTTTTTCCAGTAATTAAAATTGCTGTAGAAAACATATTATGCAAAGATAAGCATTATAATAATACATGCCACACATAGAATTTTAGAAACAATGGTTTGCAATAACTGTTATTTTTACTGAATTAACCTAGTATCACATAGTATTCTGCCTGGTTTATCAGCTGTCACTGAATTGAATGAACTGAGTGTCTTGACATGTGATACTTTACTTAGCAAACTTGCCACTGCCAGCACCTTATGCAGTACTGTATGGTCAGCTATTCACTGGTCTTTCAAAAATACCCTATGATTAAATTTCTGAATGTGATGGATTTTACAGAACCCCATTTCTCCCAGGGTAGAATTTACCTACCTTTTCTGTAAAAATTGGGTGAAAAGTAATAGAAACTACATTTTCTTAAAATGTTATGTAGCTTTAAAAAACAAAACCAAAAACAAAAAAACCCACAAAAACCAACCAACCAAAAAAAACACCTCACAAACAACGATGAAAGAACAAACTGAAACCCAAAAACTAGTAGAGTTATTGTGTAAAAGATTACAATAGGAAATTTTATAGCAAAATTCCATCCTTTTTACTGTATCTTTTAGAAACAGGTCCCTTTTTCTCTTATGCTCTCAGTCCAGCAAATTTCATGGTGTTTTGGGTTGCAAAAAAAACTTCCCTGCAAGGTATTATGGTTATTTCCATTACCCTGGCATCCCTTTGTATGTCTGTCTCTGTTTCTATAGAGATTTTTCCTGGTTTCTACTTGTGCTGTGTTTATTCAAGTTACAACTTCATATGATCTTTAAATTAGGCACTTAAAACCACATTGGCAACATTTTAAAAGATACTGGGAGATCCCAAATTCACGTTAAAACCAAGAAGTTAAGTAACTGAACATCTCTGAAAGTAAGACAGTGCAATCATTTGAATGCAGATTAGTGGGATCCAAGATTAATTTGGAAAATAAAATATAAACCACTTGACTAGTATTTGTGCTAGGCATAGCCGTGCTTCAAGATCAGAGATCAACTCAAACTAAAGTTAAAAGGCTAAACAAATTGATACTGAAGTATTTTAAATAGTGTAACAATAGGAACATGATCCTTTTCATGATTGGGATACCTAATTCAGCATCAGCTCAGGAAGTGATTTGTAAAACTACAGAATGGTAATTCTGATTTACATAGAAAAAAGATTAAACCTGTGTAAAGAAAAATACAATAGTGGAAACTTGGATAAAGTGTTCTCAGATTCATTTTGGCAATTTAATATAGCAAAAGGAAAAACATGCCCCTCATCCTTTTGAGTTCTTTGATGTTGAATGCCACTTGTATTTGGCAGGTGATGTACACTTGCACTTGTTAAAAATACTGACAATGTCCCTCACAAAAGCATACATGTAATAGAGGACAATAAAGTCAGAAAGTTTCAAATAAGAAGAGATAATGATACTTTTTGTTTCTCACAGATTGAAAATGAGGGTTTTTTGTCTATGAAACTATCAGACAGCTGGTGCAAAACACTGAAAAAAATCAGTATTTGTTTATTTATTTATTTATTTTACCTAGCGTACAGGTCAACTGTTAAAGTCATTGATTAGGTCATAGCTCTCAAGATGTGAATAAAACAGTTACACTATGTAAAGGAAGTAAAATTTGTTGAACAAAAGGATGTGAGCATCCCTAAGACTCATAGAGTTGACAGCTGAGAGGATAAATCATTAAAGATTTGAGAATACCTAAATATTTCTTCCTCATCAACAATTTGTATTTAATGTCAGGCACAGAATATAAACAAAAAAACCCAGTATAATTTTCTAGCTGGCTTTGGACATCTTTGACAACATCAGCATCCAAAATAAGTATGCTACACTCTGCACAGTTGTAATTATGTTTTAGATGGCTTTGCCTGGTATTGATTGCTGAGCATAGTTCTCAACACATAATAGTGATTTTAAAGGATAATTCCTGATTAGGTCTGTGAAATATTTATCTTCATGCTTATTACCTTGCTTCTTAAACTTTAGTGACATGATGTTAGATTTGCATGCAAATGTATATCAATAGAAAGCATAAACTAGGTACTTGTAGAAAGCAACTCTATGGGTCAGGGCAGCTCCAAGAACAAATACAGGCTGGATGTAGAGTGGATTGAGAGCAGCCTTGAGGAGAAGGACTAGGGGACGTTGTTGATGAGAAGCTCAACATGAGCCAGCAAGGTGAGCTCACAGCCCAGAAAGCCAACTGTGTCCTGAGCTGCATCAAAAGAACCGTGGCCAACTGGTCAAAGGAGGTGATTCTCCCCCTCTGTTATGCTTCTACTAGTGTTTGTCACTGCTCACTATGAAAGTTCAACAAGTTTTTATCATACCTGTTTCTTACAAACTGACAGGCAAACAAAAGTGAATGCATATAAACATCCAAAGAAATGTTTGAGAAGATCACTCTTCATGCTAGATCTTAGCTTTACTGACTAAAATAGTCCCTACACTGCTAAAGGATTCTTTATCTGACTTCACTTAGTTCTTCTGTCTCAAAAACTCTTTACTGCTTGAGAATTATTTTCTGTCTAAACAGATTCTGAAGTTGTTTCACATGTGAATTCTAATGGCAAGCTCAGGAAGTTGTGATTTTGATCTACTGGCTTCAGTATGTGAAGAAAGAAATTAAATTAATAGAAGACCACCCTTTCCCCAGGATTCATCCTTATCCTGAAGATGAAACAGTTGCTTTCTGTCAAAGAATAAACTTGAGACTGTGTATGTTAATTTAACGTTCAGACAGCTATTTCACAGACACAGATTGGTCCATATGCACTGTGTAGTGCGTATAAAGGGAATTTGAGATATCCTGAACATACCACATTTGCTATATCTCTTTAATCATCTGTACAAGGCATAAGCTAAGCTCAGTATCCCTATACAGACTGCTTGTGTTTTCCAGGTTTATGTGATACATCCTAGATTTTTAGGCCTGCTGTATCTTCATCATAAGAATAGTGTCATTAGTAGGAAAAATCTTTAGACAGTAGCCAAAGTTTAAATTCTTTCCAGTTTCCCCAGGTTTGGAATTTAAAATGTGACAAGGTCAGATGAGTAAGGAAAGAGAAACAATTTAAGTCCTCCTGATCTCTCTATGTTCTTATTTTCCAGTGTGTTTGGGAAGTTAACTATATATGTAAATGCAGATCAGTGACAGTTTTAGAATTTGACCTTTTTAATGATCTTTTTAGTGCTGAATCTTCTGTATCTTTTGGAGGAAGTGAAAAAGAAAACAGTCGATATTTCACTTTCTATTAACTCCCCCAGAACTCTGAAAGGTTCTTACAAAAATTTCCATTTTGGTTCTGCACTTATTTCTGGACTTGGGGAGGGTGTTTGTCATATCCCTAAGTGTTGTTCAGAAATGAGCTAAGAAATGTTGACATGGTGAAATGAAAGTCCTTGACATTTCTTGACACAAGATGACATGCAAGGTAATACATTTCTTTCAGTTTACCTGATGAAATTTGTCCAGACAGTGTTAAGGATCCAACTCACTATGAAAATCCAAATTCAAACTGCTTAAGTGAAAGAAAAACATGGAGGTGAGTCATATGAGTTATTGTGCTGCTGAAAAAGTATTTTCCATCAGCTGATTATATCCAACTGAGTTGCTTCTGTACTGAAGCTTCTGCAGCACAGGAAAAAGTGCTTTTGGGTATTGTGTGTGATAGTTCTTTGTTCCTCCTATTTCTTTTATTTATTTAAACAAAATGCAAGGGCAAACAATGTGATTAAATCTTACTCAAATGTGACCACCACCTCCTTATTTTTTCTTTTGCAGATGACTTGATGGGACCCTATTCTCTCCTGCAGGACAATGGAAAGCTCAATGTAAGTTGAAGAGGTTTTTTCCCT
>NW_009953507.1:2588990-2593605 GCF_000747805.2 Chaetura pelagica | reverse complement strand
TTCCCTACAGGAGAGTGATTAAACCTGAAAGGAAGAAATTAAAACCAAATTAAATCTTTCCTTGTTTTAGTTGAACTTGTGAATGCCAAGTAATATACTTTGAAAATTAACTCTTTGATTTTTCCTGAAAGAAGAAGGAAAAACAAATTAATAAACAGAGAGATAAATAGATACATAAATGGAAGAATAAATAGACAATAAAATCTATATAATTTACTAGTATATTTATTAAAACCTTCCCCCTATTCATTAATGAAGGAATTGTACTGCTAAGAATCACACCTCATGGGAATCTGCTCAAAATAGTTGTAATAAAAAAAAGTGGCTGAAATCTGTGCTGAGATTTTCTTGCTTTTATGGAACAAACAAATTGTGGTCACAGGGACAATAGCTTCTGTCTTATTGCACCAAAGCTGTGGTTATTTACTGTATGTAGAAATACATTTTTAAAATAGAAGTCTGAAATAACTTATTTTTAGTAGCTACTTGCCACAGACGTAACTTGTAACATTACAGAAAAACTAGAATGGTTTTAATAAACTCTACAAAGGTTAAATAAATAAGTAAGATTATAAATATATTTCAGAAATTTAAAATAAGTTATAATTTAAATTTTAAAATAAAATATATTTTAAACATACATAACTGATATATCTAGCCTAATTAAATAGGATCTCTGTGGCCAAAGCAGAGACATATGAGCCTCTTATCTTACTCTTCCTTTGTTTCATTAATCAGTATGTTAACACAGAAATGGAGGACAATAAAACAGCAGAAGCAAAAACTAATAGAATTTACCAGCTTTAGAAAAAAGGATATTTTTAAAAACCTGTGTTACCTTATATCTACATAATTTTAGCATGTCTTTATATAACCATAACTGTGAATCAGTATTTATATATTTAACTAAAAAAGCTGGAAAATATCATAATTGTTCAGGATCTAGAGAGTACATAATCCAGTAACTTTTCTTAGAGCAAGACCACCTAGAGCAGGTTGCTTAGGACTGTTACCAATTAGGTATATAAATCTCCAAAGGTGGAGACTCTACTCGTCTCTTGGCAACCTGCTCCAGCGTTTAGTCACCCTCACAGGAAAAGTGTTTCCTGACATTTTGAGGGAACCTCCTGTTTCAGTTTGTGCCCACTGTCTCCTGTCCCGTCACTGAGTGCCACTGAGAGGAGTCCAATTCTGTCTTCTTTACACCTGACATGAGCTATTTGCACTCACTGGTAAAATTCCTCCTTTCTTCTGAACCTTTCTTCTTGAGGCTGAACAGTCCCTGCTCCATCAGCCTGTCGTCACAGGATGGAAACTCCAGTTCCTTCATTGCTTTTGTGGACCTTGTCTGTACTCAATCCAGTATGCTCATGTCTCTGTTGTACTGGAGACCACAGACTGGATCCAGCACTCTCTATATATATTACCAGTGCTAAGTAAAGAGAAAAAAATTCCTTCCCTTCACCTGCTGGCAATGCTTCTCATGCAGACCAGGATACCTGCAGAATTTCTTACCTGTGTCAAGATCTAAACACATTCAGGACTTAGGTTCATCTCACATTTGACACAGTATTCAGGGGATTCTCTTAATTTTCATTACTACCTCTATAATATTTAGAGATATTTTTTCTCTAAATCTAAACTGGTGTTCATGACTGAAAAAACGGCTTACATTGAATACATTTGGCTGCATAAATCAGGTAGTCATATGCCTATTCTCCTTGGAAGCTGGGGGATAAGAAATAAGTTAACCCACATGTAAAAACAGCAAGCATGTGTGTCAAAACCTTAGATCTTACAGTGCCTGTCATGTCATTAACCTCAAGCCTCCAAATACTATTTTAAAGGGGATTATTGCAGTTGGAAGGATAGTAATAAACAGTAAGAGTTCATAAAGAATCTCTCCATCTGTCTCTGAGAGAGAAAATTAACTTCTTCAGAAATACCAGACCTGCAGCGAATACTTTTTGCTAGTATCATATATCAAGCATTCATCTGGTGATTTGACTGCGAAGAATTTTGAGCTTTGCCTCAACTTGCTTTAAAAACTGAAAGAGCATATTCATCCTGTACTCCTAGTATTTCATAATCAGATTTGACCCAATGTTACTGGAGATAATTGAGCAAACATATGATATAATCAAGTATTTGTCTTTTTTAAAAAAAAAACCTCTGACATAAATATTCTTCAACTTGAAGGCTGTGTGCTTATTAGTGCTTAATTACAATTTCTAATGTATAAATTGAGTCTGAACAATGGGTTCTGTCACCCAGTGGGTTTTGTTTTCAGGTGTAGTTTTTAAAAATAATATATGAAATATTCAAATTGTTTGTGGTTTGTTTTTTTTTCAGTATGTGTGCTATCAGACACTTTTAAAAATAGTTATATAAATTATTAACATAAACATTCAAATCAAATTAATTATAATATTTTGCATGAAACAAAACATTTTGGTGTCACAGAATACATAATGATTAATATTTTTTAAATGGGTAAGATGTTATTTTTTTTTATTATTCTGCTGGACTTATTTTGGCTTCAAAGACCTAAAGTGAAAGTTTACGAAGCTATTGTTAGCTTTACATTATGTCTTCTACACATATATATGGTTTAATATCTCTGAGACCAAGAAATGTGGTTTTTATTTAACCTTTCAGTATTTTACAAATGTGCAAATCTCTTCCCTTTGTGACAGTGTTTCCTTGCCAATGCTTTACAAACAGACAGTTTTCTAAGTATTACAAACATCCTAATGTTAATGAAATACTATCAAGTTCACCACACTTGGAAGAACACTTCTAACAAAAATGGTAACACATGACTTCATTGCATTTAGGGATCCAGATTGTGGTTTTACTAACTCTTGTAGTAAACCCATCAGAAACCTTATAACTACAGGAGAGATACTATGAAATAAGATACAGGTAAAAAGGCAAAATGTGGATGATAAATATCATGGGTCCATATATGTGTTTTTCCTCTAGTCATAGCTCTGAAAGTTTTTCCCATTTCAAAATTAGTTCAGCATGTGTGTCAGAACACGATGTGACGCAGAACACAATTTCTACAGAAATTGTGCTTTTCTGTGGACAGATGAATAAAGTTAACCAAGATCAAGTGGCAGCAAGTTGTACTATGACATGTGAGCAACCTACTCCATTAAGTAAAATACTAACTTGCATTTTTACATTATAAGTAAGAAGCTTTTGCTTAGTTACATTCCTTGGTTGAGTTAGATGTAAATTATTATGCTGTAATAACTGCCTTTCTACCACGTATGTTATGTAATATACCACCATTACACTTAACATTGATTTCAAGGGAATTACTTGTGCATAATACATGTTGTCAGCCTTACAGTAACTCATTCCAGGCAAATCTGAACAGTAATTATACTCTCTGAACACTCTTGTGAAAACAGAGATAGTGTAGGTGAGATTAGAGCAACCATCAGCAAGTGTATCCACACGAAGTACAGGGAAGAAATAGTTCCGTCTATTAAGCTGTGAAAGTATTATATGAGGTTAAAAAAAATCTGAATGCAAGAATAAATATAAAGTTCAGAAATATTTGCTTTCTGCAGTACTTACAGAGGATGTCTACTAAAGGGGCCATTTTCAGATGGTGTCTCAGCAAGTGACCTGTTTGCTAAATTCTGCCCCTACAGAAGCAGGGCCTGACAGCATATGCAATATTAATTCCAATTCACCTATGCACAATATTAGTTCCATTTCACCTTCACTGCAAGTGCTTATGTAAGGCAATATATGTAACCACCATACTGACTTGCAGTTCATTTTTATCTGCAATCTGGAGGGAGATTTGCTGCACCAAATTGAGTGGAAAATCTTATTTAAAACATCTTCCAAAAGATGTTGGAACCGACTTAAAACAAATCTTGACTTAAAACATTTAAAGCATAAAATATATACCTATATTGCAAGGAAATTGAATTGCACAAAGGAAAACACTCCTGAATTGGTGTTTCTCATATTAGAATCCAAGCCAAAAGTCAGACAAGAGAAAGAAATTGAACTGATATGGCTCCATTAATTTCATCACTTACCACTGGCCCTTACTACTATGAATCTGTAATATTAAGTTACCAAAAGGCACTGTAAGAGCCATGAATCATAAGGAACTTCAGTGCATGGAATTCAAATGGCATAATTCTGCTCTAGATTTGTTTTCATCCTTTATGGATCAGTTTTTATACATGGTTATTGTCACTTTTGAGTGTTTAGAAATGCTCAGGGGAACTTAAGCATGGATTACATAATCTGATAAACAACAGAACATGAGTGCTGCTGTCTAAGCTTTCCAAAACCCAAGGCAGTGATTTCTCTGAACTCACTATGAACTCACTGGCTGAACTCCCATGTCTCAGTTTAAAACTTTTCTCAAAGGAAATCTGGAATTTTTTCACTATAATGCTGCAAGGTCTGGAAAGCAAAAATGTCAGGGAGAGCTGCTTTCTTCTGTCTAGACCATCTACTTTAAGAACAGTCTGTGCTTGGCTTCCAAATTTCCTGTTTTATCCAGAAAGAGCAATCAAATTAAATTCTACCTTAGTCTTTATGCAAAACTAATATAAAAAAAAAAAAAAAAAAAAAA